>NW_009921825.1:6308-7124 GCF_000696875.1 Nestor notabilis
ACCAGCACATATTGCTACAATTAAACCACAGTTGATGCAAAAGTACAATTATGCGTTCTGCATTAGTCTAGAAAGAAATAATTACTTCAAAATAAATGTAATTCAAATACGCTAGCAACCTGAATGGTTTCAGATGCATAGACTTCAAAACAATTTCATATGAGGATTTTGCAGTTTGAACTCACCTTACTGAAGATATATTGCAAGGTTATATGTAGGATCTTTAAAAGGTTAAGAATTTACTTTGGTACATAGGTTCAAACAAAGTACATTTCTGAAAGTATGTAATTTTTTTTTTGCCACCCTTTTATAAGTGGAATTTTCAGACAAGCAACTTACCTATGGTCATGTTCTCACAGAAATTTGCACGTGGGCTGATTACGGTTTCTAGTCTTCATGAAAAGTTCTTTAGATGAGAAGAAAGAGTCCTATTGTCTTCACAAGACTCTCAAGCAGATCTTTTCATTTCTATGGACCTTGATTTAAGGTAAGATTTCTAAGGAATAAATGAGGTCAAGTATTTGTTAAACTTTTCTCCCATTCCCTTGTCCTAGAACAAAAAGGTCTGTGCTACAATTTCTAAAGTAAGTTTTTTAGCTCAGAAATGCATTGACTGGGCAGGTAGACTCCTTTTGTATCTATCAGACTTTTAGTATGAGGCTCTTGAATGTGAAGAACTGTATAAGTTCTTCAATTTCAAACAGTCTCATACCTCCCCAAGGTTGTTAGAGAGTGCAGGAGTTTTCCTGTATTTTGTTGTTGCTGCTTTGGAGACCAGCTGAGAGAGGGATCAGCAAGCTTCCTTCCCGCTGCAAT
>NW_009921825.1:7155-33345 GCF_000696875.1 Nestor notabilis
TCCTCAAATGGTGCTAATCTTATTTGACCAGTGGAATATGTAACAACTAGCAAGTTGTTTTTAAATTTTCATGGGAAGTGAATATAGGTGCCTAGACATTAAAAAAAAAAAAAAGGTAATAAAAAAATAAATCAACATGTTAATGGCTTGCTGTTTCTTAAATGTTTAAAATAACTATAAGAAATCTAGATTTTTCTGTACTATTACTGTTCTTTTCAGTGCTTGTTATGTTCATCATTATTGCCCTTGTTTAACAAAACAAAGCCAAAACCCCACATACACAAAAAGCCAAACTCTTACAAACTCCTAAAGACTTCCCTGTGTTTAACACTGAAAAATTCTAACAGATTTTTCAGTGTTAAAAAATTCTTACAGATTATAGTCTGTCTGTTTATGCTTAAACCCAAATGACTGCAAAAGCTTCTAAGAATAAAAGCCTCATGAAACCCTTATTGCTTTAATACAGTTGTGTCTCTAGGTTAGCTAGTTTCAAAGTAACCCTGAGTTTTCAGAGGCATTGTTAGGAATATCTTGTCACTCTCCATTGCATGAGTGGTCATTTATGCTATTAGGGTAAAAAGTAGGATAGATTTAACATGATACAAACACTAGATTTGAGTAAGCTTCTGGGAAACCTCTGCAAATTCACAAAGTTAATGGCTTAACCTCACAATTCTCCAGTGGAAAATAAATTTTAATGGTTTTACAGACTCAATCCACATTTCAAGATGTGAGTTTCCCCAAACTCCTACTTGACTCCTGTTAACTGCTAAACTTAAACAAATAAAAACTCATTTTCCTGCATGGTTCATGGGGACACTAACACGATTCCTCTTCTGTGAATGATGAATAGGGCATTTCTCACCAGGTACTCAGAGCAAAGAAGCTGGAAATTACAACATTAAAAAGGCATTTAAAAGCATCGGTAAATATATGTGAACAGAAAAACAATGTGGGGACATTGAAAATGCATATGACACAGCAGACTAACAACAGGATTAGAGGGTATTAGCAGATGTAATATCTGGTTAAGGCCTGCAAGAAAGGAAAAGAAGATGTTTGGATTTTTCCTCCGAAAGTGTTGAAATTCTTCACGAATGGCAGCCTTTTGCACAGCTGTGGTAGGTTACAGAAGCCAAAATTGTGGATATGTTTTCAATAGAACTGTTACCTGCTTCACAGCCAAAGCTCTTTCAAGCTTACACCAGCCTGAGGGTGGCAAAGTTTACACTGCTGCAAGCCAGTTCCAAGTATATTGTACAGCAGTATTTTGTTTGAGTGATTAGAGGTAGAAGGTGGTCAGAGGTAGAAGGTGATTAAAGGTAGATTAGAGGTAGAAAGAAAAGTTTTCTTAGGAGATAAAGGATTTTTGGCTGGCATTTTAACATCCAAGACCTTAATTCTTACTAAGAAAAACAGCCTGTGAAATTCCAGGAAGCAAAAACTACCGTACGTGCTAGTAAAAGCATGACTTATGGTAAGAATTAGCTCCAAGGCAATAGAGAGAAATTCTGTTTTGGACATTCTGGCTTGGTAGTAATGAAACAAGTCTCTAGTTTGTAGCTGCTTGGCTGCCAAACAAAAGCACTTTCCAGCCAATCAGTGTACAGGACACGCTTTCGTGGGTTTCTAATCTTGTTCCTTTTTGCCTTGTTCTGACTTTGCTGAACAACACATATTGTATTAGCAGAGCAATGCATATTGATATTTCCTAGTATTACAGTCAAAAGTGAATACTGATCTTGCTCCCATTATATGTTATCGTTATCTCCCTTCAATGGATTACTTGAACTTTTTACATATGCCCCAGAGTGATTTGTAATCATCATCTTTATTTCCTCTGTCCTAGCAGAGAAGATACTGAACTGCTCACTTGCATGTCTTCGCAATGTATTTAAATGACATTAAATATAATGACGAAAAGCCAAATTCTGCTGCTCCTCACAGGGTAAAAAATCCTGGGATGACTAGAAATCATAGCATTACTTTATAAGTGTAAAACAGAACACAGCCTGCAAACAACTAGAAAATCCCTGAAAACATACTGGTAGAGATTTTGCTCTCTAAAACAGTGATTGCAAGCCATCAGGTCTCCTTCTTACCTCCTTCCTAGGACTCTGAAAGTTATGGCAGGTTTGGGCATTGGGCTGCTGATCTCCTTGGGTGAAGGGGGCAGGTATTATGGCACTGGAAGACATTATGGCTGAATGAACTGAATTCACTTGTAAAGCGTGAGCTCTGGAACCCTGTAAGTAGAGGCTTTCCTAGCGGGTAGGACTTCAGTTGGTTTCATACGGAGAAGATGGCATTCACTTTTGTTACTGGGCTTTCATACACTTTGCTTTTCCCTAAGGGCAAAAGCTTGTGAGGAAAGCTGTAAGTCTGTCTTTCTGTTTTGCTTATCCTGTGGGGCTGGTTATTGCTTCTTCTTCATTTCAGTGGGTATGTGGGGCCTCCACTGCAATGCCTGATCACAGATCATGTTAGATGATAATTAGTAGTTTTGAATTACATTCTTGTATCCCAATCCAGGCCTCTTATTTGCTGAAATCCTTTGTCATATGGCTTTTCTTCAGGGAAAAGAGCCTTCAAAGTCTGGAATTCATGCTACAAGACCTTAACTTGGAGACTAAAAGAGATGCTTATTAAACTGCCATGGTCATGCTATATAAAGAATCAGCATGTGCTGCTGAAAGGTTTGCTTTAATGTCTAGACTATAGTTGTTTGTGTTGGCTGGTACTTGTTCGGATATGGATTATAGGGAAAAACACCTCCCTTTTCCTAGTTGATTCTGTGTGGGAAGCAGACAATGTGAGAAGAGCATCCTGGATATTTGAAAATATACAGTCCTGATAAGACAATTCACCTCCACTTCTATTAATGCTGTTCTTGAAAGCCAGAAAACAGAAAATGGCAGTGAGAGTAACACATACTTCAGTTAATGTTAGGGAAGAGCCATGGAGCAGTAGTGTTATGCACTTTATTCTAGATAAGGTTATGATGAGAGATGAACACAGCATGCGACAGATTTCAAAAGATTTAAGTCATGCAATGCACAGTGGTGCCTCTACTAGAAAAATGCATATGAGACAGTTTTATGACTGATTTTCAATATGCAGACATGAACCAGTGGAAGGGTCTGCTTGGTGATTACCAGATTATAGTGTTCCTTGAATATTCCTACTCCAGAAAATGCAGTGAAGAGTTTGCCACTGAAGTTTAGTCATGATCCTTCAGTCTCATACATATGTCATTCTTGTGCTGGTTTAATTTCACACCATTTAAGAAAGATTTAGAAATAAACCATTTCTGTATTTTCATCTTTCTCTGCCTGCAGCATATTAATGGAAGCCTTGTTAGGCATTCAGCTATTCAATAGGTATAGGCATACAGGTGTCATTATTTGCCCCTTATTTCCTTGCTTTAGAGATGCCTAAATGTATAATAATCATGACGATTTAAAAGCAGTTTCAGCAGTTTCTCTAGGTACATCAGATTTCTGCACCATTTAATTTGCTGCCAGCTAAAGTGTGAGAAGTTGATGTCAGAAATACTTACGAAGAATACTTAAAATATAAATTTAGCATATGGTTTTTGCCTCCACAGAACCAGGCAGCAATGAGAGTGACTTCTCTGGCTGTCATGACAGATAGTTTGTGAGCTTGAGGAGTTATCAATACCCATTACATTATACACTGAAAGATTTTTGAAATATCAGTTGCCATGATAGGATATATGAACCTGTATGAGCTCACCTGCACATTTGTTGAATTAGGCAATGACATGAAATAAGGCAGTCATCCCAGTATTCTATTTTATGCATAAATCACAGCATTTGCATCATCCCACTAGCATTAGGTTGTGATGCATGAATGGTCAAGATGATGGTGATGCTAGTAGGGAAATAAGAAAATTGTTATAACAAAAGTCAAAACCAAACATCTATTTTTTAATTTCCATGTAAACACCAGGCCTGATTATCAGACTGCAACATTTACAGAATTCACTTTGCATATCTTCATGAAGAAATTTCTTCCACAGCCAGGCAGCCACTGAGAAGACAGATTTGTATTTTGCATAAAGTCACTGAAATAAGCTTGCCGGGTTGCCACTCTCCTAGATGTCAAGTTCCTCTTTGGCCAGAAGGTGGTACTGTTGATTAGTGATAATATGGCACAGTATTCCAACGAAGAGATGATCGATTTGCTATCACTGCAGTCATTCTTTACTGAACTTAAAAGAAGCAGCCATCTGGAGCTTATTCCAGTATTTGAATTCAGTTACTTAACTGCTTAACAGTGACCTACAGAACAATTTAACCACGTTATTCACCCCTTTTTTATGTAAATCAGAGAAAACAGCCAGAGAAAACGAGGTATAATGTTACCTGCATTACAGCATAACACAAACTGTTAAAAAAAAAAAAAAAATCCCACCAAAACCCATAAAAATATCATTTGGGAAAGTCACGGAAAGGCTGTAATAGAATAACTAAGAAAAAGATTAATATATGTTTTAGCCAGGTGTTCCTAGACTTTTAAAAATTTCCATTCAGTGGAGCCTTCATGGGAAAAATCTTCCACAGCAAAATGCAGAGTTCTATTCAATATGTTTGGTACCTTCAGTGCTTGTGAGACACTGCAGACATCAGGCCTGTGCTCAAAAAAATGAAGATAACAAGGACCTGAATTATGATTTTCATTCCTCATGCTGTTATTATGTGGAAAAATAACTCGTGATCAGAGCTAGAAGACTGCATGTTGGCAACATGGACATTTCCAGTAATAAGCCTTAGTCAGGATTCCCACTGCAGTGTTTTGGGTTTTTTTCTGTTCCCTACAGCTAACTTCACTTTTAGTTAACTACTCTGAGACTATTGTATCCACCAGAGACTACAGACTTATATTTTCATGCGGCTAGATGAACTCAAGGAGTGTTAAGTTTTGTCCACAGCGTATTAGGACCTTATTAAAGGGCCAGATCGTCATTTGGAGTCTCCCATGGCAGGTTACCCAGATGATGGGTTCAGTTGTGTAGTGACATGCTTAGTTCTACATCATGCATGTGGAGTCCATAGGGATGGCTCTGTGGTCCTCCCCTCCATAAGCCTCTCAGCCATCTTACATCCAATTTTCACTTCCCAGCAGCATGACTGAGGACTGTGCTAGCTTGAAGACTGCAATCACAAGCAGTCAGGTCTTTTCTTCCCCTCACTTTTCCTTACTTCCACTATAAAGAGGAAGCAAGGAAAGTGCTGTGGTTCTCATTTCCAGTGGGAGCTAATCCTACAGTAAGAATATAAGTGCTCAACTAGAACAGAGCCAAGGGTTACCTTGCAAAGGATCTCATGTCCACCTGGTAGGGGCATAGCAAGAAAAATGTAAGGAAGAATGTAAGAGTAAGGCAAGCTTTCTCCTGACAATATAATCTCATTTTGAGGTTGTCAGCAATTTATGCTATGCCTAAGCAAATAACTATCTGCTTTATAGTTCCCGCCTCTCTTGAATACAATTCTGTTTTGAATTCCTTTCTGCATTTGACTTCCACAGCATGTTACAGTAATTGATTGTATTGCACCATTTAATGGGATAATGTCTCATTCTTCTTTTTACATTTACTTCCTTGTGAAAGGACTCTTGGGGCATAATGAATAACCATTCATCACCTATCCCTTCTATACATCGCTTTCACAACTCTGTAGCCTTTTTTTTTTTTTTATATTGCTATAGTACTGCTCTATTTTGGGTCTGTGAACTGTTCAGGATTCCACATGTACAAAGTAGCCACCAGCATGTATCAAAGCAGAAAAATAAAACCACTGTGTTTTTGACTTTCAGTCTGGGAACAATGCTGATAACACCGATGTTTTTAGTTGCTGCTAAGTAATGTTTACTCTGACCAAGGACTTTCTCAGTCTCATGCTTTGCCAGAGAGGAGGGGAAGCCAGGAGGAAGCAGAGACAGGACACCTGACCCAAACTGGCCAAAGGAGTATTCCATACCACAGCACGTCATGCCCAGTATATAAACTGGGGGGAGTCACCCGGAAGGCCAGATCGCTGCTCGGGTCGGGCTGGGTATCGGTCGGCGGGTGGTGAGCGGTTGTGTCCTTTTCCCTTGTTATTCCTCTTATCATTATTATTGGTAGCAGTAGTGGTTTGTATTATACCTTAGTTACTGGAGAGCTGTTATCTCAACTCGTGGGAGTTACATTCCTTCGATTCTCCTCCCCATCCCTCCGGGAGCGGGGGGAGGAAGGAAAAGGGGGGGAGTGAGCGAGCGGCTGCGTGGTTCCAAGTTGCCGGCTGGGCTTAAACCACGACACACACCTTGGAATATCAAAATATAAAAATCAGTACCTGCAAAACAGTCATATCCTCAAAACTGTGTCCATACATTCATTACATATCTTTAAATCTCTGTTTGCATAAAAGTATGTTAATTTGTTATTTAGAAAAGAATAGACAGAAAAGCAGGTAAGTCAGGCTGCTTACCCAAGGTCACTGTGTTAGAGGCAAAATAATTTACAAGTTCGGAACCTGTAAAACAATACTATCTGCCTATGCTCCTCATCATTTTGGAGGTACTCACTTCCCCTGTTGCCTGTTTTTGTTACAGAATATTAATGCTTGGGTTTTAAGTTTGGGGATGGTAATTACAAAGAAGTTCTGACTCCAGTCCATAGTACTGGATACCCATGAAGAAAATTCATGAGGTTTACCCTTCCAGATGCAAAAAGATTAACAGCTTAGTTGCCATGAGATCCCAGGTGCTTAGTTGGACATCCACTGGAGAGACTAGAGATGAAAAAAGGTGACATTTCAAGAAGATGTGTGTAGGTGAAAGCCTTTAGTGCAAATTACAGAATGTGAGACTGCTTCATCAGGAATCCTTGGAGACTATTGTTATTTTTCAAGGTGCTTTCAAATGCTTCCACAAAATAGGCTTGCCTTAAATTTTTCTATGCAACTACTTCTCTCTCTTTTCTTCTCACTTTTTCTTCCTGTGACTTGTATTTTTACTTCCCAAATCGATTTCACTTTTTTTCTTAACAAAAAACTATAAATCTGTTCCTTTTCATGGGCTTCTTATTGCCAGACTTTTTCAGTTCTATGGTGTAAAACATACATTTTCCATGAGATTTCCTAATAATGCTGTGCTGCTTAGTCTCATGGTATTAAACATAATCATTAGACTATGGACTGTAGTTCTGACTTTTTTTGGCTTCTGCCCACAAAACTCATGACTGCAGCTAAACACACATAAACAAAATACACACATGCACACACAGGACATATGCAATCATACCAATGTTTTCAAGATCAAGATCATCTTTCTGTTTTAGGCTTAAACTTAGTTAGGTTAGATTAGAATGTATTAGACAAGAATGTGTTTTTATGCAAACTCTCTTTTTTGTACACAGGCTTTCTGCTGAGAAAGAGCAGTAGTGAACCCTTGCCTTCCCTTTCCTCTCTCTAAACAAGATTTTGATAATCTAAATTATAAACTGTGGACCTTCAAAATATAAGGAAGATAAAAAAAAAAAAAGCCAGTAATATAATAGCCATGAGCTATGTGCAAAAGTATTTGTGTTCTGAAACCTGCATTCACTTCTAGTTAAGTGTATTTGATAAGGTCTGTCCTAAAAATGTCCTATCCCTTTGGATGTGGCTGAGAGACATCCCTGTATTGTGGAGTGGATTAGAAGGCTTTGTTGTGCTGTTTTTGACCTGCAACTTGTGCAGCGCTGGTAAACTGAAGTGGACAATGCTGGGTTTTCTCTTCTGTTTATGGAGGATAGGCGAGTGTCTTGACAGCAAGCTTGTGGGGGACCTTTGTTGTTTTATACTTCATTGCTATTCTATGTGATTTGCTGTGAGAAAGGTGACAAAATGCATGCGTTAAATATTGATACTTCCTGTATATTCATTATACAATTTTAATTACACAATTGCTCCCCAACCGATGAGATAATTGTACTTAGAATAATACCAAGGACAAAAATAATTATTTTAGCAGTATCAAGTTTTGGCAAATTGCCAAAGAATACTCATGGTTTTGGGGTAATATTAGGTATAAGAATTATTACAATTTTTAACAAGAAAATTATTTTTCTCCCATTTATGTCTGTGTTTTTAGAGAAAAAGAGAAATGTGCAGCTAGTAGAACTGGGAGAAACATACAGTACACAACAACCACTAGTGATTCACTATTATAGATGGACTTTTTTAAACAAGTACTTCAGAAACTCTAGTATTTTATTCACAAGTTACTGTACTATGATACATTGGTGGGTATTCTTGCTTAATTCTGCATAGCTCAGCAAAATATCAAAGCATCTTTGGGCTTGGTCTGAGAAGAAAAGGCTTACCTACCTTTTAAGAAAAAAACCCAAACTGGGATAGCACTTGTGATGCAGAAATGGTATGACAATATGTGCTGCAATAAGTCCATTTGACCTACTGAACCCAAACTGTTTGTTGGCTTTTATAAAGGATGGCAATTCATGAGATATTTTCAAAGAAAATTAAATACTGAATAGGTTTGATTCTGTATCTTTTTAGACTTACTTATGCTATACTGACTGATAGTTTCTTTCTTTACGAAGGGGGAAGAACATCATTGCTGTTATCTTTCCTTCTACTTGGCAGTATGGAAAGACCCATTCCTTGTTAGGTACAAGTTTATGCTGGTATCAGAACAACTTTACAACTTTGCGTACCACAAATGGTACCTGAAGATTTCTATACATGGCTAAACTTCCATGAATTTCAATAATTCTGCTTACATCAGCAGTCAATTTTCCCCTATGAAATTGCAGTTGTATAGCATGATGTTTCAAATCTGTGAACATCTGGCAAATTCATGGGACAGTTTTCATATGATGTCTTCCATAAAGTACAGGTCTCCCTTGTATCAGAAATGCTGATACGTATAAGTTGATGATTTGACCTGTAATTAATTTTAAAATTCTTCCTGAATGTTCTTGGGGAAAAACAGCAGTTACTGAATTTCTTTTCAGAATTTTAAAATTATTTCTCTGTAACCTGTTTTCTCACAAAAGCTTTCATCTACTTACTGTAGACTTTTTTAAGCACACTTCCATGACAAGTTACTTTAGTATTTGCTGCTTACAGCTTAAAGAGGAAATGTTTCTAGACCCTAAATATTAATCTCCTTATTGCCTCTCTTTGAACAGAAAAAGACTGTGCACTGCCAGAGAGTCAGCCTAGATGCAGTATTTTCCCATGATAAATATCTTTTCCCTTTCTTTAGCCCTGCAAAGTACTTTTGTCCTTTATTTGCCACTAATGCTTATGATAAAAAATTAAATTACTGTTCATCCTTTCAATAAGTTTCCCTTAGAGAATCTCTGCTAAAGAACAAACATTTAAAAGGGATGCAGAAGCTTTAGTTTTATACACAGCCCTACTATATTATTCATTGCTATGCATTTTTAATGTCACAGAAAGAAAAGTAAAATATATTTCAGTTTCAGGGACTAGGAAGCCAAGTGATCCAGGGAATCACAAATTCACAAAGGCTGAAGACAAATGCATATAGTGAAAAAAAAACCCCAAACCCTCCTAACTTCCAGTAACCTGAAGGTTTTCATGAGAGATTTCTTAAAACTCTTATTGGTTGAAAATCTCTGGAGACTGTCACCATGGTTCACAGATGCTGGGAACCTCTGACCTAGAAGTATTCAATGCATTTCAGACACACTCTTTTCTTTCAGTGAAGAAATAGGTCAGCAAGATTGAGATAGGAAAAGGAAAAAGGCTGAAAACAAAGCTACAGCTATTAACATAGCTATTGGGATTATGATGAAAGTTTCTCCTGCCTCTCCTACTTCTCTTTACTTCTTACAAAGAAACCCACCTTTTTTCTTTTAGTACTTTTGTTCATAAACAAACTCAGTTTGACTAAATAATTGCAATGATTTATGTGAGCATCCTTTTTAGTATTTGAAACCTGGGTACTATTTTACAAGAACAAAGAGTGAATAATGTTCTTTACTTTGTTTATGAATTGTCAGGGCTAATGGTTTTCTTTGTGTTGTATTCTCTTGGAATTCAGTGATTTATCTTCAATACATAAGAGTTACAGCATCCAGTAAGGAATCGATGTAAAAACCTCTCTGAACGTAAGACTGCAGATTAAACCTTATGGACACTGCGTTCTTCAAACATGAATACACCTTTTATGTTACATAATGATGGAATTGCATCATTGTTTGATATAATAAATGAAAAGCAGAGAAGGGTTTTTCGCTTTTGTTCTGCACTTCATAACAAAGAGTCTAATCAACTGTAATTTTCAAGCATGCATTTTGAAGTTGGGAAATGTGTATGGCTAATAGATATTTCCATAGACTAAAAAATGTAATTTGCATTGTAGTCTGCCAAAAATCTGATCACAACCCACCCATTACAAGAAACAAAACTGATCAGAAATTCAAGAATAATAGACATGGTTTACTTTTAAATAGTGACTGTGAGGGCTAATAATTTTAAAAACACAATTATTTTAGTGATGAAATCATCATATTACAAAAGCAATTCTCACAAATTGAGAAGTTGTTATTATTTCAGTAGTCCCTTATGGATGATTAGGACCTTATTTTAACAGAAGTGGAGAACGTATGTCAGTGCAGGTAGTTGATAAATCTCAAAAGGGGACATTATTTTTTTTTTAAAGATGTTGTTATTAAGCTGCTTGACAAAAATACTAAACCCAGTGTAAATCTTGGTAACATTACTGCATCCCCTCAGTCATTTGTTTTTCTCACCTTGACCAAGGCAAAGTTCAGAGTTGCCTTGAGATGCCCAGTCTGATTATCAGCTGCAGGTGGATTTCTCATAAAGACTTCAAAAGGTTTTATGGAATTCACCACTTACTCAGACTAGAAGGAAGAGAGAGCACTTTATTGTTAGTAAAGGCATTGGCTGTTAAAAACAGGAGAGTAGAAAAAGCCAGTGTTCATGAAAGGCCTGTGGGAAAGAGGATTAAGTAAAAAATTAAACCCAAAATGATGGAGTTGAAGCCAAATTTGATTTTGATGAAAGGAAAGTTCTAAGAAGAAGACATTCAAGGTGACATCTAAGCAGTTTTTCAGTCCATTAATTTGTTCTGATGAAGAAATCTAATTAGAGACTGGATAGGAAATATTCAGGGAAGCAAAACTAAATGCAGGTAAGAAAGTTATTGGATGACAGAAACAGAAATAGTTGGCTAAGCTTTACAAAGATTAAGATACAAAAAGAAATCAGAGTTCTGGTGAAAGCTAAAAGTATGAAGACATCATTGTAAGGAATGAAGACATCATTGTAAGGAATGAAGACATTTCCTGAAATGAGACTGATAAAAGCTTTAGAAAGAAAACACCCAGTGACTTAAAGAGATCAGGAACACAAAAATGGAAAGAATGTAGAGAAAGGTTAGGCTGAGAGGAAACACAGTGGCTAAAGAAAAATCTAATATTAAATAAAATTTTGAGAGCATTTTGACGAAAGTCTGTATGTGGGGGAAGAAGAAATATGAAAGAACTATCTAAAATTAATAGCTGAACTGAGTTGGCAAAAAGATTCTCCTGAAATACAAATCAGGAAAATTACATTAAGAGCAACACTTTACAGATAGAAGCCATTTTAAACAGTAAAAGGGGATAACCATTAGGGCAACTTCAAACCATACTGAAGCTGCACTGGCTAGGTATGCATGCTCTGCTGGCTGATGAAGCAAGTGAAAACGCCAGTTATGAAGTTTGTAATTTTCATTGACTTTTGTTTCAGCTTGGTTGGAAGCATTGTGGAAAGCTGCAAAATCATATGGCATTCAGATCGTATAATTGGAAATATGAAGGCTGTATTTGAAGACTCCTGCAGCGCTGAAAAAAAATGAAAAATTAAACAAGTTAAAGCTTGGTATAATATAAGGAAGCAGAGAGTCACTACAGCTTTTCATCATATTCTTAAACTAGACAGTAAGAATGATAAATGAGGTAGAGGTCATGACTTGAGATGATCTAAAGTTAAGGTCCTTAACTAACACAGATGACATCACACAGCTGAAAAAAAATGTTTGAATTATTGATGAATCAAATTAATAATTAACCTTGGAAGATTGGTTTGGTCAACTTTGACTCATAATAAATGCCAAGAAGATGAAGTGGCTGGCTGTAACATGAAATAGAAGCAAAAGGAAGGGCAAGTGAAATGTGGCATCTGTGAAGTCAAAGATTATGCAAGACTTCTGTGTGCACAGAGGAACCTTGACCACTGCTGAGGTTTCCTTCAGGATGAGAATAAAAGAAGTGCTTCAGAGGAACTGATGAAATTATGACCTGATAAAACTTTACTTCTCAAGCTGCAAACATATCAAATCTGTGCACAAGCAGTATTACTCTGTGGACTGGAAGCAGTTATCTTGAAAGAGAAAAACAACTGAGGTTTTGGCATAAGCACGATTTTAAAGACTTTGGGTATTAAGTGAAAAGATTTTACATGAAAAAGTTGAAAGGAGAATGGTATATGAAGCCAAGGAATGCCACTGGATGTATTGAAAGGTAATGGCAGTAACACTGTAGAAGGTGTAACTGTTCACAAAAAAATGCTACAATAAATCACAGAAATGCACCAAAGTCTGCCCACTGGCAAACTGTCAGTTAGCTGTATGGTCTGATACTAATTCGGGATTAATAATGGAAGGTGACCAGTGCAGAAATGAACCATACAGCCTCTCTTGACTGAAAAGATATTCTGTGATGAAAAGATGAGAAATATACAAAACCAATGGATAACTTCATTCTCTGAACAATTCAAATTCTGGACAGGAATGGAGGGGAAGAGTATCCCTTGGGATATTTTGCCTTTTTCAAGCATACTCTACTAGACATCTACTGTATTTGAATTAGCTGTAGTCACTTAGTTCATAACTTCATTACCTTTTTTTTATGCTGCTAGTAGAGTGGAACTGGGGGAGGGGTGATGTGAACTTTGGGGCAGGGTGGCTCATGTGCAGCAATGCTCCTACTCCCACTCCTTTTGTCAGAGTATGTCATAGCAGGTAATCTAATAGATATCCTGCGATTGTTAGTCCATCAGGTGTATCAGCATCTGCTAATTGCTTTTCTGCCCACCCTTCTAAGTTGCAGTATTTTACTCTCTGAAAGGAATGTCTTATCTCACTCATCAGACAGAATTGTCTTCAGCTGTTCTGCTGCTTTGCACTTTTGCTGCTAGACAGCTGGTACCTGAGCATTCATTCACATATTGCTTCAGCTGCCTAGAGTTCAATAATGTAAATCATCCTGCATAAGAACTAGGGGAGAAATATTAACACTTACCTGCTGGCAGCTAAGCCCTAACCAACCACTTGCTTACTCTCCCCTGGTGGGATAGGGGAGAGAATTGGAAGAGTAAAAATGAGAAAACTTGTGGGTTGAGATAAAGACAGTTTAATATGCAGAGCAAAAGCCACGCATGCAACTAAAGCAAAAGAAAGGAATTCATTCACCACTTCCCATGGTCAGGCAGGTGTTCAGCAATCTCCAGGAGATCAGGGCTCCTTAACAGTTACTTGGGAAGACAAATGCCATCATTCCAAATGTCCGCCCCTTCCTTCTTCCCCCAGTTTTAGATGCTGAACATGACATCATATGGTCTGGAACATCCCTGCGGTCAGTTGCATCAGCTGTCCTGGCTGTGACCCTTCCCAACTTCTTGTGCACCCCCAGCCTACTCACTGGTGGGTGGTGTGAGGAGCAAAGGCCTTGACTCTGTGTAAGCACTGCTCAGCAGTAACTAAAACATCCCTTAATTATCAACACTGTTTCCAGCACAGATCCAAAACAAAGCCCTGTAGTAGCTATTATGAACAAAATTAGCTCTACCCCAGACAAACCCAACACAAATTTATCATTGCAAATAAAAAGAAAGTACATTCTTTCTGAGAAAGGCAGTGCATGGAGGTATGCCATTTTGTACTGGCAGAAACTGATAGTATTTCAATATTTTTACTCAATTATCAGAAAGAAACACACTTGCAGGACTGGAAATGAATATTTTTACTCCTTTCAAACTCATGTATTGCTTAAAATTACGAAACATTACTTTGGAACTCGCTATATGAATTCTGGAAAATTTGTAATACTTACCCTACAGCATAACCAAGTTAAACTCAAATCCACTGTATACGGAGAACTTTGCCAGCCAGCTAAGTAGAGTCTAGAGATGTCTTGATACACTGGTGCAGTTCTCAAGGACATCAACAGGGAACAAGTGCAAAGATCAAGGTTAAGTTGCTTACACCAATTCTTTTCATATTGAATATGCGTGTGATAACTGTTTGGCTGACATACTCCCTTAACTACAGTATTGCAGCACAACCCTTTAAGACCCTATTATTCAATGTGTATGCATATTAAATACGTAAAGATGGCTTTGTGCCAAAACTTAACCTGGTCAATTGATCTCTGGAAATTTTTTACATGCTTTTATTAATTTTGTTGTAGATTTTCTGTAAATAAACAGGTGTATTTTTAACAATGATTTATTCAGTCATGAAAAGGTGATGTATGGCTTCACTATGTCTGCTCTGATTGCCCAGCATATTTTCTATTTATGAAGCATTTCTAAACAGGAAGGACAAAAGTCAAATTACAAGTCAAGAGAGAAAGTATTTGGGATGCAAAATTTTTGGCATTTCTTGTTATGTGACTTTCATCCCCTGTCACTATTCATTTTTCTGAGAAGAAAAATGGTCTGCCAAATACGGAGCTCAAAAGTAAGAGAAGCCTGAGATTTAATTCAATGTTACTAAACTCTTTTTGTTGATATGTATTCATTGCAAACTTTTTATATTCTTTTATCACTGCACAAATTTACAGACTAGAGCCTTTCCAAAGAGAAACACTTTTTAGTTTTCCAAAAAAGTCATAACTGTTTCTAACAGCAGTCTGGCACCTTTTCACTTTAGATAGGCAATGAATAAACTACATCGTTTATGTTGTTAACAACAGGTTTTTCTTAAACATTCTCTTCACAGAATACTTAATTGTAAACTTTTTATATAAGAACCCTTAGTGCATGTAAAAATATATTTTAAGATATTTTAAATGTAGCTTTTCTTTACTTAAAAGCTTAAATATCCCTTCATACAAAGCAATCTCATAAAACAATGCTGAGGAAAACATAATTCTATTTGCTTTCTTTCAAAGATTTCTGATATAACAGAGACACACAATAGTTCAAAAAACCCCAGCACCCTGAACTGCAAGAGTATGGGTTTAGGATTTCTGGCAAGAGCATAATGCTCACTGTCTTTCAGACACTGCTTCCTGACCTGAAAAGGCTACTTGATCTGCAGTCTTTTGGGATGCTGAATACTGGTAAAAATGTGCTCTGGAAGTTAAAGAAAGGGAAGGTCTCCTGGTAGTTCATGGTAGTTGAATGGACAGCTTGAATGGATGAAGCCAATTATTAGTCATGAAGCTCTATTAGTCATTTACCCGCATGACCTAAGACACTTCTTTGTTCCCTCTCTTCCCCTCCAAGGCCTCCATTTGGCCTGCAATGTCTGTCAGGCTAAAATAATTTTGGGGACATGTATTTGTAGAAAGCTTATCATTGCTGATCCATTTCAAATGTTTATGTACTGCTGCAAAGGAAAAAAGATCCAATAAAGGGCATTTAGAGGATAATTAGAATTTTTGTTCTTTGTAATGAAATTTTCTTAAACCATAATCACTTCTTCTTGTTCCAGACCAATGTTACTATCTTGCAGTTATTCACATTTCCTTTTGTGCCAATGCCAGATTTTTTTGGGAAGAGGTAGGGCAAAAGACATTTTATTATTGTGGATTGTTTCACTAATCTACTGCACAGGCTTGAAAGCAAGGATGATTCAGAGGGGTTGGGAGATGTAGTATGAAACTGAATTCTGGGAATATCTACTGAAATTTACTGCAAAATTTATAAATTTATGTATGTATATATGTTGTAGGCAAACCATATTGGGCAGCTAAACGCCACACAACTACTTACCCACTTTCTCCCCAGATCCCTAGAGGGGGAAGAGGAAAGGGAAAATTAAAGCAAGAAAACCTGGGGGTCAATAATAACGATAATGATCATGATGGTAATAATAACAATAATAATAACAAAAACAACAAAAACAATATAAATGAAGGATAAGTGGAAGAAGAGAGAGGAGAGGAAAACCAAACAAGTGATGCAAAGTCAACAACTCACCACCTCCCATGGCCAGACTGGTGCTTGGCAGTTCCTGAATGAAACATGCTTAACTGTCCTAAGCCCCCAATTTTCCCTTCATTGCTGAACATGATGTTATATGGTATGCAGTATTCTCTGATTAGTTTGGGTTATCTGCCCAGTTGTTTTCCCTCACAACCTATTGCACAGTGTCCCAGCCTCTTCATCTGGGGAAATAGAGTGAGAAACAGAGAAGGACTTGACACTGCAAACACTGATCAACAAAAGATACAACATTAGTGTGTTACAAGTCTTGTTATGGTCTAAAATCTAAAACACAGCCCCGTATGAGCTACTGTGAGGGAAATTATCTCTATCCTAGCCAGGTCCAGTAGAATAGATACTACAAAAACATTTTTAAAAAATGTTAGTAATTTCTTTTTCTGCTGCCAAGACAAAGTCAGAGTTATTGCGTATCTTTCTTCTATAATAGCTGATAAGCAATTAAAAGCAATCTAAAGACTGCAGCTCCTTGCTCAAGGTGATTGCAGAAGAAATGCAGAATCCCAAATTAAAGCCTTTGCATGAAAAAATTTGCATTTTTTAACTTCTAAGGGGAGAAAGGATATCACAAGCTGTTGTATAAAGTGATTGCCCATATGGTTCCACACTTACAAGTTACAGAATACCTTAGGACTTAAAAATATGCAATTACCTTTGCTGCAGTGTACTAAATTATCTATTTATAGAACTGGGTGAAATTCTGTGTTCAGATTCTGGGTAAAAAAAAAAATTCTTTTTGGCCAAAATTATTTGTAGATGTGTATTACTTTGATTTTTTTGTTTGTTTTGTTTTCTTTCAAATGCTATCTCTCCAAAAACCTTGAAAACACATTAAGGTTCAAAGTGTTTTGTTTCAGTAGTATACACCTGATAAACAACTGTATATTGAAAGTCTTCTTCAAGGCCAACTAAAAATCAACCTTATGGGGACTTTTCATCCCATACCCAGTTTCAACTGTCCTGGTCCTATCTGTCATGTATAGCTCTTCCTTAACATCGTACCTTCTCTGTACCTCACACCCTTTTAGCCTACAGCCTACAAACTTGACGTACTCTGAAACTAACAATATTCCAATCTCCTTTCCTTTTTCTCCCCACGGGTATGTATTTGAGCTCCCACTGCTCACACTAATTTGTAAAGCTGTGTTTCTGCTGACAGATTTTATACAGAACTCAGTAGAACATGGTGTCTACACAGCACTGTAGGAACTTAAATGACCCCATGCAGATAAGCTCATTTGTGATTTGTGTTTATATCAATAACTTGTAGGAAGATGGCTGAGCTGCACAAAATTGTTAATAATACCTTTGATAGTACACCCTGAAAATATGATTTCTGGAATATGCCACTGTTGTTCAATAATAAGGACCACATCAATGTAAAACAATGATTTAACATCTAAAAGAAAGCACATTGGTTCAAATAGACAGTTTAAATATTTGAAAAGCTCAGCTATGCAAAAGAAATTATTAGCATTATGGTCAAATAAATATAAACCTTAAATCAAACACCAAGCTTTAGAAAAACCAGTTTTCATTTATTTATTTTCTTAGGCAAATTACATCTTTCCCAAAGGAAACTCATAATGCTTTCAAGTTCTTGATTTCCTCAGACCACCTTTACTACACCCTCTGTCTTCCTGCACCATTCCAAAGCTCTGATCAAAGTTTTTCCTTATTAGGCACTGAAAGAGAGGGAGAGGTGTAATTGTGTTGGGAGGAACAATTCACTTTTACCTAGAATTTCTGAAGAAATTTTCTTGTAAGCAAGTAAAGGCTTGCTCAGTGAAATCTTGATTCCTGACAGAGATTACTGCTTCTTCTTCTTATGCAGTGCCAGGTAGGAATTATACTTATGCACTTAGGCGAATTGCAATAATAATAAATCATTCAGATGGCTCTGTATGCAGGACCAATAGTGATTAGTATATAGAAATAGGAAACACAGTGTTTGCATTGTCTATGGACAGTGTTCTTCTAATATTTATAAATGAAGAGAAATAAATGACAAACTGGTTAAACAAAATATTAAAATTAAAATATTAAAATATAAAATCTGCTGCATTTTATTTGGCAAAGTGTTTGAATCTTCCTCACTTATGATGCCTGGGATGATTGAACTCAGATCCTTGTCTGGTACTATTGCAATGCAAATTGTACCAATTCACAATCACAGAATAAGTTTGGTACTGACTAAATAGTTTGCAGAAAATACCTAACTCAGCTTTTATACTTTGAGTCACTAACTCGAGTTCCTCTTTCAGTCTTTCTACCTTACATCCTTTCTACATAAAATAGTCTCATATTTAACAGTCACCAAAACTGCTGAATTCAGTATTGCAGTATATTTTAAGAGAAGGAAGGACCTCTGGTTGCTGGCTTACTCTGCAAAAGTTCACAATGCACCCTTGGTGAAAAAGGACCAAAGTAAACAGGGCTTGGCAATTTTTTCAAATTGCGCATTGAAAATTCAGCATGTTGTAACTGCAAGTAATGTTTTGTATCACAGCCTTGCATGCTAACATTACTCAAAGATAAAAGCCCTTGATAAACCCAATCATTTTCACACTTTGAGTGCAAAGTGTTGAAATAAAAAGCTGATGAAGCATGAAGTGTTGAAGTAGTATGTTATTGTCAACATTTTTCTGTTTGCCATTTATTTCAACACTTTTTATAATACATTAAATATGCATCTTTCAAGTGTCTGAAGGCCTGAGAACATAGAGATGCCTCTGAGCACCAGCAAACAGTGGGGCACCACTGACGGGTTAGAGATCACAAGAGGAAGACTTAAATAACTATGAATATTACAGGCTAAAGACTGAAGGAGGTTCTGTGGAGATCTGGGGGCAGTAGAGGTGTGGAGCAGCAATGAGAGGGTTCTGGACAGAAAGCTCTTTGGGAATAACATGGGACTAGCCAAGGATAGCAGGATACAATCATACACCTTTCATACAAGAGTATGAACATGTAGTCGGGGGGATCACTACCTGCTCACAGCAACAGTACCAAAATGCATTGCACTGACCTAATTAATCATGCATTTGTCGTGGACAACCCTCTCATTTCTGTGCAACAGAAAATTCCTGAGACAGTGCCATCCATGCTTCTGAGGCCTGTTGACACCTTTTGTGTAATATCACAACCATTTCAGAAAAAAGACATTGATTTAAAGATTTTTATGGTCAGTGAAGGGCTTGACTACCTGGTAGTCAAATTAATTTGAGATCTGAATTTAAAGTGTATTAGTTAAAGTGCATTGAATCCTCATGTGAGCATCTTTTGTATTGAACTAAGTGAGATACTGCCACTATATTTCTGAGGCTGCCCACATGACTGTTTAATGTTCTCTAAATACTCTACTTCAGACTCAGACCTTTAATTCAAACTAATACATCTTGGTGTCTTTGATTCAGCACTTTTGGAAATAAACTTTTCAACATTTTTTTGGTGGACCAGATTAGAGAAAGAGTAGGAGTAGGTAGGACAGTATTCCCCATGTCTTCATCTTCCACAGTTGCATCAGTACCCGTGTGTATGAGGGAAGGCAGAAGGGTCAAACGAGTGATCTCTGGCTCTTTTTTCTTCCTTATCACTTTCTCCCAGTCCTAGTGCTATTTGTTGTAGGACTCAGTTCAGCTGCGTTAGGCCTATAGTGATCATTACATGGTACCTAGGTGCCTAAGGCATGAGAGAGTTCAGTAGCTTCCTAGTAATCTGAGTTCAACCTGTGGCTCACAGGCTGTTCTCATGCAACTGGGGGATATGGGAGATGGTAATATTTACTCAGGATTCAACAGGAGATCATCCAGTGTTTGGACTAGGCTTGGGTACTGGTACTTACAGGTACTTCAACAGAAATTCATAGTTTTCCTGGCAGGATAATCAGAACCAAGAAACTCTATTCCATACTCACTATAGTTTCACTAGCAAATTGAATAGAAAGGAAGAGTTTCTTTACCTTACAGGCAAATGTGTTTCCATTAACTAGTACTAAAAACATACATTCATATACTATGAATGTGTTAAGCTCCTGACACAGGAAAAGAATAAATAAAACAACATATGCTCTACAAAAGCTGCTTGAGCACACTTCTGTGTTTTTCCACGCTTATATGAAAATTCAGTGCCAGCAAACTACTACACACCTACTTCACAGACTGAACAAAATTAAGCACAGAAGAAAGCCTAATTTAGGTCTGATATTGCAAATAAGGCACTAAATGAGGTAACCTCATGTTGGAAAGATGATGGTTTTTTCAACATGTGCTAAGACACAGGAGCTACATTTCCACAAAACAAATTTATTTTTGTGCAACTTTTAAAGATAAACCCACTAAAACTAAAACATATATTCATTAATTTTTCTTGATCTGGACACGGTTTTTTAAGATAAACAAAAATTTTGTTGTCTTACCAAGGTGATTTCTTTTCTGGTAGGAGAACATAAGCTAAAATATTTAAATTTTTTCAAAGTGATCTCAATGTGACAGTTATTTGTTCATTAACTGCTGAGAAATCAAATCTCTCGGGTGCACTGAGATGAAACCCAATTGTATTGAGTTATATTTGGTGACATCATGTGACAGTGTATTCTACACTGGTCTGGCACATCAGATCAGACACTTTTTATTATTCAGCACATTTTTAATCAATGGACCGAAATGACCCTGTCTTTATTCTGTTCATTTGTGTATAACTGCCCTAAGGAGGAGTCTGAACCACTGGCTTTTCATTTTCTGAGATCACTATCAGGGTGACGTATTATTTCTCGAAGAAACCTATGATGTAACATAATGGTTGAAAGTTAACATAATGGCTTCTTCCTTTAGCAGGTGTCTCTGAAAATGCCTGGAGAATCTGTGTAATTTCTCAGAATCCCCTAAAACCAAACATAATAGGAAAGTACAGAAAATGTAACAGTATTTTGTGACAGCCTCTAAATTTTTTTTTTTTTTTGGTCTGTAATTTTTACCAGCCTTTGTGTACCAAAACCCCTGCTAAACTCAAAATGCCAACCCCCCCTAAGACCCTGGTGGTCCTTTTATAATCATATTTTACCCTCACACCTAGCCTAGCATTTTCTTGGATTTTATTTGGTTACTGAAATAAAAGCTTTGACCAAAAAAAATCTTCAATTCCAGTCTGCATGCCTCATCTAGCCTCATCGTGACTTTAAGAAGGAGGTTCTGTGGAGCAGGGTGAGTAGAGCCCTCTCCTCACCCTAGCCAATGTTGCATGATGCCACTGCACTCTCTTTCTTTTCTCCTTTTTTCTTCCCAGTCCTGACCACATGCTGTTCCAGCATGTTTTGCACCACTTGTGGATTCCACTGTGAGCTAATCCAATCCATTAACTTTGCAAGAAGATAATTAAAAAAAAAAACATTAAAATTCAACTTTGTGAATTGAATCAGCTTCAGGAAAGCTCTAATGAGTGCTGGAGCTCCTGAAAAGAGGGGTGGAACTAAAAAGGGGAGATTAAATGTATGCAGAAGAGACCTTTGGTTTGGTGACAATGGTCTCTTAGACTGACTATGCATGGAAACATAGCTTAACTGTCTTTGAAAGTAACTCATTGCTTGATTATCACTCACCTGCAGTCCACAGCAGGAAGATGAGTTCACTGTCATAAGCCACTCCCACTTGAAAGGAAGATTATCCAGGTTGCTGATTCTTAATTACACTCTCTTTTTGCTTTTCTAGTAACAAGAAATGAAACAGCTCTTTGGTATGTCATTGCCAATTTCAGGCACACATGGTAAAAAAGGTAAAAGTGAAAGGCCAATATTATCTGCAAAAGAACTGGCATCCTCAAACAATATTTGTTATGCAGACTGATGCAGATATGGATAGACATGTCTACTAGTACTCTAGACTCATCACACAGGATTCTATTTAACCATCAAAATGAGACTCTTACTTCAGATTACAAATTAAATGTTTGGTCCTGGGAAAACCTCAGAAGTGGTGAATAGATTGTAAAAAGTAGCAACTTCTGACATACTCTCAGGCTGCAGCCTGAGAACTGGAAATATTGGAGACAACTGTCTGTTGCCAATGAAAATCAATATAACCCAAGACCGAGCACTCTCTTTTTCATAAATTTTATCTTTTCTCGTAAGAAATGCCTGATTTCTCTGGTGCAGCAGGGCAGACACTGGGAGGCTTAGTTATATAATAGGTTCCATATTAATAGTTGCTTGACACTGATTTTTATATTCTGCTTTTAAGGATATTCATTTCAGAGGAAAGTATTTCTACTGTGCTGATTGCAGGGAGGCTCATACCGTGGATACTGTTTCAAACAGCATAATTGAATGATTTTCAATCATTCTTACACCAAAACACTCATAGATTTGCACCTACCTTCAATAGTTTGAGAAGGTTATCTACACTCTATTAAGGATAAATTACGCAATGAAATGCAGGAGATTCCAGTGGGGTAAACAATCCTTACTGCTGAAATGAATAGTGCTGGAGTCTGAATGCAGCAGCACATTCTCTCTTCCTTTGTGACAGGGAGCACAGACTGCACCTGCTCCACACCAGTGCTGCCTACAGAGGGGCTAGAGCACCCTCAGCCCTTCCTCTCTGCCATGCAAAATGCGTCCTTTCTAAACAAAGCCAGGTCATGGAAATCAAACAAGCTGTAGACTGTTTGCAACATAGACCTTATAACACTTAGCCTTTCATTTCTTTCTTAAGGGCTGATACGGCATCCATAACTGTAGCACTGGAAGTTACAGATACAGAAATGAAGAGGCGAAGCCTGGAGCAGTCTACATTAGGGGAGCTGGCATGAGTAAAAAAGCTTTCTGTGAATAGGAAAGGCCACATTGAAGAGAGTAATCTTACTTTGGGTAAATGTGCCAGTGTTGGAATAGTTCTGAAGTACTCCAAGGGCTTTGTCAAGTTTTCAAAATTTCTGTTTTTTTACAGCTTGGAGAGCTTAACTTCTGGGGGTCCATCTATTACTCATTCTTCCCCACAACTGCCTTAAAAATTCGTTTTGAATTTATTGTCACGACTGACAGCTGTGAAAAAGGATTTTTTTTTTTTTTTAAAAATTGGTGATTTTGTGAAAACTAACGATGTTGGTTTGAACTGAAATTTCCTCTGGAATAGCTTCTCAGGGCTAGGATGGGATTTCTGCTCCAAGTGAACATACTAATATTTGGACTAGTTTATTCAGTGGATGCTTTTCAGGCATATACTATTGACTTCTCAACAGCTCCCACACTAAAGGAATATACACAAAATAATGCAATTTTTTTCTTATGCTCTAAACTGGAAAGGCCTTTTGTAATAATAGAAGCTAGGAAAGAGGTCTGAAAGATCTAATCAAAACAATTTATCAATCTGTTTATTATTGTCTGATCATGGGTTTTGCTAAGGACTTAAGAAGAAAAGATGAAAACATGAATCCACAGAACAGGAACAGAAGTGCTGAATATTGTATTCTGTTTTATCCATAAAATGAACAAAATCAATCTGAAGATATACTGCGCATTTATCATCAGACTAGAATGAAACAATGAGAGGGGGGAAAGGGTTTAATTAAATGGATATCAGGATACAGCCTTTAGGGTTTATCTGCATTACCATGAGGTAGACAAGAAGTAAGAAACCCCTGCCTAGTTGAATTTTGTTTTATAGAAACTAGCTGATTAAGTGAGGTACAGAAGGTAAAGCAAAGATGGTGGTTTGCTTAAAGTGAAGGAAAATTATATGGAGCTAAACTTCCAAAAGGATGTTGTTTTTCCAATACTCCCTTATTTTTTCTGAGTTTCTGCCTCAAAGGAGAAATGAAAGGGCAGTCTTTGGCATATGAGAAACACAGTGGAGATGTCTGGAGACTATTTTTCAATATTAGTATGGATAAGGGTTTTCTTGTCTAGCAAAGGCGAAACCTGATTTTTGTTTCTTTAACACTGGGATACTAAACTTCAGATCCTTCCTTTCTTGCTGAATGAAAAAAAAAGGAATATGCAGAAATATTAGCACAGTTCAGGACAGCAAACCATCAGGTGGTACTTGGTCAATCTTCCCTGTCAAAGCTGTTCCAGTTGGCATAAGTTGCTTCAGTACTAATTGAGACAGAGAACAAAAACAGCTTAATGACTTTGGAATGCCCCTAGAGCTTTGTAGTTGCTGAAGTGAAATAACTAAATTATTGGCTGAAGAAATTTACCCATACTTAATGAAAATATACCCATTTTATCACATTTCTCTTTATTTTTTAAAAAAGAAGACTGTGTTCCCGTAAGATTTCAGTGTCCACCAGTCGACCAGAAATGCAAAGGTTATCACTAAGAAGAGCATACATATGACATAGCTACTCTTTTTCTCATGTTTCCTCACTTTTCCCTATGCTACTTTATTTTTTTTTTAATGCTATTTTTCACTAACTGGAAATAAACTGTTTTTGTCTGAGTTAAGAGAAATTTTATTTCTTTGTAGCTGGATTTCTCAGCTACACATAGAACTGAAGATACACTGTGATAATCGTTTTCTAGTAACTGGATAGTAACATATTTCCAAATAGTCTTGTAGAGAAACAACAACTGTGTTGGTATGATTGCACATTGAATTTTGTTTGCAGTACAAATTAAATTAATATGGGCTTTGAGAAGCAGGATCTGGTTATTCAGGGTAGCTACAGGCTAGGCATAATATCTGCACCTATATTTTCTCTGTGCTGAATATTTCAGTATGTAAAATATCTGAACACCAGTGTCACTACAGTGAGGTTAAATTTATAGAGCATGTTATAAAGGAGGTAAATGAAGAGATTTTTTGGAGATAGCTTGCTCATGATATTTCTACCTGCATTGTTTTTCCTATTTTAAAATAAAAGGCTACAAAGATAAAAGTTTACAGTTATTACAAATATATTTCAAAATAGAACAAAAAAGAAGTTAAAATAATGAAAATATGTTAGGTGATTATTTTTCAAGTGTCAGATTAAAATATGGAAAACTTCTAAATAAATATTCATAAACAACTTCTATAAGAAGCATAAGTCATGTACTGAATGGGTCCCATAAGTGAAGAAACTGTTTGCATATTAGATAAACTACTGATAATGCCCATCCTTGGAATAGATCCAATTGATCTAGCATATTTTCAATGGATTCAAATAACAACCTTTAAGAATGTAGAACTGAATCAATATGCATGTTACACATAAACTGACAAAGATGAATTAAGCTATTTTATCTAGCATAACCTTCTCTGGATTATTCATACATTACCTTCATTGTGTCTCATGCAGTAAGAGTGATTCAAGTTTTCTTCACCATTGTGCCTGTCATCCTGTCATATTTTAATGTCAACACTGTGTTTATTAGGGACATTTTGCCCAAGGGGGTTTAATTTTTGCCTTTTAGTCAGTGCAGAGAGAAAATATCACTGTGTCCCTGCATTTTTGCATAGCATCACACCAACATAGCAAGTTGGTGACTAACTGTGCTGTCATAATAAACATCAGGGATTTATAAAATGTATTTGGTTGGAACACCTAACTCTGAGTTTTTTTATTGTTTAATAACTTTCCTTTTCTATTCCCACACTGCTTCATATGGTGCAACTAAAAGTCTGCAAGCAGAGTGGGCTGAATGAACCACCAAATTATTATGGTAGCCAAAAGTTCATGAAAAATTGTATTCATTAGGGAAGGAAAGAAAAATTAAACAAAATATCAGACAAGCAAGCCAAAGAGCTGATATGACAATCATGACACCTCCATTTAGAAGCCGTAGGTCAGCTATAAATGCTATGTTAAAACACACAGTTACTGAAAACGTGAGTAAGAATTGTGGCTATGAATCTATGTACTGAGACATAACTTACTAAGCAAGATCTCTAGGTATGATCATTGTATTACTGGTATAATCAGCTTGTCTTTCCCT
>NW_009921825.1:33376-44577 GCF_000696875.1 Nestor notabilis
TTGGAATTGTTTTTTATTAAAGTGGTCTCCATTTTAATTGTGAATGTTCCCAAAGATCAGGACAAAACATGAAAAATACAAAATGCATGTGTGCTTTGTAGAGCTGTAAGGTAGTTCTCAGAGGTACTGACCAGATATATGCCGTATCTTTCATACACCTTGGAGAGGATATTTTTCAGGATACTGTTTACATCTAGGTTTAGTCTGGGGATAAAACGTTTGCATAACAGGTTTATAAAACTAAATCCATGGGCAGAACTCTATAGAGCTGTCCATCCCAATGAAAAGTAACTAGTCTTTATAAAATTGGATCTTCTTTCTTTAATCTGCTTGACTGCAAGCTCTAGCAAAAATATAAAGCATCCTTGCCCCTTCAACCTCAAATACTGCACTATAGCAACTTTTTCAACTTCCTGGTATTTTATTGACTTGGATAATATTTGGATAACAGCTGTGCATAGAAACTAACTGGTTTGAGCATAAATCCCTCATCTTGTCAAGACAAGGATGGGAGAGGAACTGCAATTTAAACAAACAACCAACCAATAAATCAATGAACATCCAGACAAATGGAAAGAATTTCAGGGTCAAGCTATGCAATGAGTGGAAGGAGCCCATCTTTTCAGTCTGTTATTGGGAAAAACATGTTTAAGTCACTAAATCACTTTGCATTACTAAAAGAGGACATTAGAAGAATTCAAGTACCAAAAATCAATATTGTAATGGAGACTTCCTTTCCAGTTCCTGGCAGACACGGGGCTCTAGGGGTGTTGCCATGATTAAAGGCAGGCTGCTGTCCCTATGTAGGAGTGCTTTGTCTCAGGAGCGGAGCATTAACAGTTTTACTCTGCTCCAGGAGATCTTTTCTTTGTCTCTAGGGACTAGACTGACACACATTGTGTACACTAATGAAGAAAGTAAATTATGAGATTTATTTACAGTAACACAGGTAACAAGAAAACAGGATAAATTTAAAACTAGAGAAAAGAATAGAGTAGTCTTGGGAAAAAACTTAAGTCGTGGAGAAGTCAGAGCTCCCTGGGGAGAACAGGTAAGAATTAAGAAACTTTTATAAGAAATAATATTAAATATTTGTTTATGACTGTCAGGTAGATTTGTAGGTGAATGGCATATCGTTCTTTCCATTCTCTCATCTGAAATGTTTCTGGTTTTTAAACACATTCTAAGAGTTTCTTAAGCATGCTTCCAGTTAATCAAAGTCAAGTGGCCATAGAACATGAAAGAATAAGCAGTAAAGTTGATATATTTGAATCTAACATTTAAATTCAACAACAATCCTTCACTTCTTGAGTGTGCCTCTATTTTATTAAGTATTTCAATGCAATATAATTAATTTATTAGTAGCAATTAATGTACTGTTAGCAATATCCTTGAACAAGGACTGCAACTCAAGAAATCATGTTTAATAAAAAAACCCACTGCGATTCTAGTGACTCCTGCATAATGAGAGACCTGATAACCAAATATCTGAAAGTCAATATGAAATGAAAATATACTAATCAGGAACTAAAACAGGACTTATTATGCATGAAGTATTCTATATTATAAAGCACTGCTATAGCATGTGCACAGTATAAGCTGATGAGAGCATTTATTGGGTCTTTGATTTATTTATTTTTTAATTTTAATAAACCACTTACAGGCATGCATGGTCCTTTTGTCTTCTTTGTGACAATCTGACACAGCTTGGAAAAGCAAGTACAGTGTTCATTAGAGAAATGCCACCCAGAGGGCCCTTTCAAAAAGCTTTGTGTATTTCAGCTGGGGAAAAAAAAAAAAGTCTGAATGTTTGTCATAGCCTTACACTTCAATTCTGATCTACAGTCATTATCAGTATTGCAGGAAAAAAGTGATATTTCTTATTGTGCTGTCTTGTAGACCAGTGTCACGAGGTAAATATCATAGCCTGCTTTGTAGGCAACTGTCCTATTTTAGATGTATGTATATCATAAAGAATTTTATATCTGACAGGCTTTCTTGGAGTCCAATACTTTCCACCAAGGTGAGAGTCTTTTTTTAGTTCTCCTATAGGATATAACGTATACCCTGTTTACCACTGTTTTCTGTCCATTTATAATTTATAACATACTTATTCTCCTGAGTTTTAAAAAATCAAACAGCTTCTTCTCAGGGTGTTGGTCATTACCCTCCATTTTCTTTTTACTTAAAACCTGCACAATTAACTTCTGTCACCTTAAAAGCCTTTCACACAGCACATTGCTCCAGTTGTTGAAGCATATGTAATTACATCCAACATAACCTGTCCTGGGGCAAGCTGATTTCATGCAATTTTTATAACACCTTTTTTCATTATTTAAGCAGAGTGAAATCTTTAGGACAGTGTGATTAAACTGAAATTGGAACTATTAAAGGTATGGTATTCTGAGACAAGGCAGACTCCTGCCATCTTTAGGACAAATAGAGGTTTTCTTCTTTGTTTTTTGTAAGTAAGAACAAGTTTAATCCACAGACATTGGCCACAGATCCAGTACTGTCATCCTTCAAATTTTTCATGAGTTTATTTTTATTTTTTGGCTTGGGTTTAACTTAATTCAGTAGAATAGAGACAATGATTACTATAACATTATGAGCCTGTCTAAAAATCTTTTCTGACTCTGCTAAAAAAAATCTGTAAAAAACAATCTGAAGAGCTAAAACGAGTCAGGCAAATGTTATGCAAACAATTCCAGCGAGGTGTTTCTTCAGTCTGAAGAACTCAACTCATAATTGCCAGTACAGAATACATGGATAAATGTTGTAAACAGATTACTAAAGCTTGCTGGGATGGGAATTTCTGCTTCATGGGACATTCCAGATTGGATGAGAACAAAACACCAACATTGCAGTCTCCTGCTTTGCAGAACAAACTATTTTGGGCCCATAACCTCACCCATGGTCAGGCAAACTGGGCAGGATGCCAGGCAGCTGGGGAGCTGGGCAGCAGGTAAATCAGCCAGCAGGCAAAAGGAGGGCTAGGCAGGAAGCCAGCCAGGCAGCTTGCAAGTCCATATGCCAGTCAGGCAGCCAAAAACCTGGCAAGCTAACACACTGGTTGTCTCCCCTGCTGCCCAGCAGGACAGGCTGGGAGCTGGTCAGCCAAGCAAGCCACCTGCCTGACAAGGCAACAAGCCGGATAACCCTGCTGCCTGCTGCTTTCTGTCAATGCTTTCAGCATTCTGAAGGAATTCATGTATTCTTGTAGAAAATGCCAATTCTAATCTCTTGACAGACAACTATTTCAGGAGAATATATTTAATCAGATCTATTTCTTACCAGAAATACGTATATTTAATATAATGAGTTACAGACAGCTACAATGAAAGACTTGGTTGTCTACTGAAAGACTCAGGCACAATTTAGGATTAAAATTATGAAATATAATCTACCTGTTAAACGCTTGGTTGCATTTAACTCACTGCTCAAATTTTTATTTTTTAGGTGGCCTGGTGTCGTGCATTTGCAGAAGTATGTTGTACTCACCTTATGCCACTTAATTCCACAAGGGATCAAAGAATTAAACATTTTCCTGTCTTACTTTCTGGTTAAATTTTATCTGGTGCATGTTCTTGGAGTATAGGTGTCCCTGGAATGCATGTAGATGGATGGCACACTGATGTTGAAAAAAGCACCTGCCGAAAAATGGTTATTCCATTTACTAAGGGCAAGACAGACCTTTGTCCTCCTGCCTAAAGTATTTGAAACACATATCTAGTTTCCTGGAAGGGCATCCTGAAAATAATGTTTGAAGGAAGTAGACTATGGAAAATTTAGCTTGCCTGGAGGTGATGGTGCACTATGGCACACGTTATTCTGCATAAAAATGAAGAATGTGGTAAGAATAGGGACTGGAACTCTCATCTGCCTATTTGCAGATAAGTTCTCTTACCACCAGCCATATATAACTATTCATATTTATTTTTTTCCCCCTGAAATATTTTATTTATTTTAAGTGCTTCAGCTTCAGTGGCCAAGTTAAAAAGTACTTCCTGTTTTATAGCCTTGGATAAGGACACTGCCTTCAATCACCAGTGTGAGTTTTAACACCAGCCTCTCACAGATGATCTGTTCACATAAAAGTTGGGCAATGCTGTCCTACTTGGTGTGCCTTAAAAGACTGATCTCTCAGGAAGAGAGTCTGTGGGATTGAGCTCAGGAGAGGACACCTGTACCCTGAGTAAAAAGCCTCAGCTCCAGAAGAAGGCAGTCCTGAGACACATCTGAGGCCACTTGATAAATCCTTTGAATTCCTCCATGCAGCAGTAGCAATCCCTAGGCCTCAGTTTGTGATGTCCTTCCCTCACCTCCCAGATTATTATGGGAACTATTAGGGTCAAGGGCACATACAGCAGCATGTCCCAAACTTTTGAATTTCTTTTGTGCGTGTACATCTGCATGCACATATGTGTGTGTGTGTGTATTATAGAATACCAGGATTATACAATAAATAATTTTTCTGGTCAATGAGAAAAACAGTATCTGCTATAGAACTCTGGGTTTATTAGTGCTGTTAACTGGTCTCATACCAACATCACAGAATCTCAATTCAGTAGCACACTGTGAAAATGTATGACCTGGGATCTTGTTCATATTGCTATTTGCAGCACCTAGGGTCTACCTATGTGTTGACTAACCCAGACTGAATCTTGTATTTGTGCATGAAAGACTCAGTATATTTTGAATTATACACAAGGTCAAAATCAGGAATGAGTAGGATGAGGAAGGAGGAATCCTGCTGGTTTTGAATTCAAATAGTAGAGTAGAAGAATCAAGGGACTTACATATGAAAGAAAGATTTAAGGAGACAAAAGAAGAGGAAGCAAACAAGAAGTAAAGAGAATAGAAGTATAAAAGGAGGATAGGGCTTTAAAAAAGAGAAAGTATAAGATTCATGGGAGTCATACATGATAGAGATATTTTTCCTTGTGTCTGAGAATGAGAGACAATCAGAAACCATATAACATTACCAAATTGAGAATATAAACAAGCTTATTATAAAACGTTTACTAAACTAAGAATATATAATTTTAGATTACTATTAGAAAGCAATCTGAATACTGGCTGCGAAAAGGATCAGAAGGCAGAAGGAGGGAACAGAGGAAAGCTTTTGCAGAAACTCCTTCACACAGTGTTAACTTAATTGTAATTGCTTGATAAACATGGTCATTCCACATGCGTATATACTCAGTCTCCTTCTGAGGGCTCAGCGTACTACTGAAACATCAGGGAATCATACTGTCGTAGTTAAGCCCAACCAGTAACTCAGCTGCTTGCTCACTCCCCTGCTTCTTCCTCCCCTGGCTCCTGGAGGGATGGGGAGGAGAATCAGAGGAATGTAACTCCCACAGATTGAGATAACAGCAGACCAGTAACTAAGGTATAATACAAAACCACTACTGCTACCACCAGTAATAATAACAATAAGGGAAATAACAAGGGGAGAGAATACAATTGCTCACCACCTGCCAACAGATACCCAGCCTGACCTGAGCAGTGATCTGGGCCTTCCGTGCGACTCCCCCCCAGTTTCTATACTGGGCATGACGTGCTGTGGTATGGAATACCCCTTTGGCCAGTTTGGGTCAGGTGTCCTGCCTCTGCTTCCTCCTGGCTTCCCCTCCTCTCTGGCAAAGCATGAGACTGAGAAAGTCCTCGGTCGGAGTAAACATTACTGAGCAACAACTAAAACCATTGGTGTTATCAGCGTTGTTCCCAGGCTGAAAGTCAAAAACACAGCACTGCACCAGCTAGATAACACCTCTTTTCTGAACTTTTTGTTTTTCTGATGGGTGACAAATATGAATCAGTTCTGTTAAAAAATACATTAAAATGTCACAATAGGAGAAAGATTTCCCATGCTTTGAAGTGCTGGACAGGTAGTCAGTAGCATGTTGGGAAGCATGGCAACGAGTGGTTTTTTTCCCTGATTATTGCCTGCTACCTACTTGACTTAAGGCAGTGCAAGAAAGTTTTGGGACCTGTCTTTGGACAGAATGTTCTCAATTTGGCCAACGTTAGGAGAACACTTTAAAATAATACCAAAAACTTCTATTAAGTCCTGAGACAACAGCAGTTGGAATGGAATCTTCCTTGTTTTAGAAGATGCAGTCTGAAGCAGCTCTGGGGTTCAGGGAGCCCAATCCTCTTTTCCCCAGACCCACAGAATGCAGTTTCCCTCTGTGACTTCTCCATGATCGACACATCTCCTATTACTCCACGAATGTGTTGTTTCTCCTTCACCCCAGTGCTTTACTGGAAATGAAAGAGGCAAAGGACCAGACCAGGCCAGATAGAATTAAAAGCAATGAAGATATAATTATGTCGCTGCATAATTATGTGATGTGAATTGGTTTTGGTTGCTTTAGAAACACTGCATTACCATAGCATTATCTGTTGCCCATAGCTCCTTTGTACCATTTAAGTTAGCTTAGAAGGAGCTTAATCTAAGTTGTCCTCATGGAACTTCCCTGACACAAAGCTAATACCTGTCAATAAGACGATCAGGTAGTCAGTTCCTTCTAGAAGCCTTGTCAGAAACAGCTATAGATTTGCTATAGAGATAATTGTTGTACTCAGTCCTACTAAATACATGACTGAAAAAAACAATATTGGCAGAAATAAAAAAAGAATATAAAGGGTCAAATTTGCAGCTTCTCAAGGAATTTATTTGCATCTATTCAGCTATATGGCAATTTTCAACAGATAGTCTGTGGGCTATTGAAAAATTGGGAGATTTGCAAGGGCTTGCAGAAAATCAAGCCTTTGTATGAAAGCATCAACTTAGCAGACAGGGCTCTTTGCCTGTGATTTTTTTTACAGTCTACAGACTGAAAGGGAGTCTAATGTCCTAGCTCACAACAAAATAACTTTGCAACATATTCACAAAAGTAACACAGAAGACATGGAGTCAGTTTCTAAATGGTGATGAATACAGTATGGAGGTAGATAAAACACCACTGCAAAAACTGAAAACAACCATAGAGATGACATATTTTGACAAATTCTCCTTCCTTACAACAGTAGTCTTGGTGTAAGTGCTTTCTAACTTAACAGCTGACCCTGCTTTAGAATTAATCTAATGCCCTGATAATGACTTTCATAAGTTTAATGAAGCAAAATGCTAGGTATGTTTTCCTTCTTTTGTGAGTTGAGCATTTTTCTGTTCACAAGATTTTTGTTTCACTTAATTAAACATTTGTATTCTTACGGACTTGTTTTTTACCTCCTACTTTGTGGGAAGGAGGACAAAGATAAGGTTGAAGATAACACCTTTCTTCCTCTTTCAGCAATAGTGATGTTGGATATTATAACACTCAAGCAGGATGTGATATTGATCTTCTACTGTTATTTGGAGCATACGTAATTATAGCTCCCTTTTGTTTGCATTGCTCAGTAACATTACAGTGTCTGACAGCTATATGAGCATCTCAGAAGAAAATAAGGAACGTGTGAGAAAATTGTTTAGATCAAGTTTTGTGAAGTATTGCATTTTTTATACCTTGCTTTGTACTACAGCTAACCGCACTAGTCAAATTCACATCTCAGCTTATCAAAATCAATAATATTCTAATCGCATATACGAGATCTGAATATAAATTATAATATTTGGCTGAAATTTGAAAACAAATGGAAGAACTATTTAGAAAATAGGTAAGATGCTCAGAAGACTGGAAACTTTTCCTCATTGCAACTATCTTAATTCACAACCCTGAGAAAGTCACTTCATCTTCAGTCCTGTTTTCCATGTAGTCCTTTGTCTGGTCTGTCTAGTTAGGCTGGACACTTCTGGGATAGAGACTGTGTTCCGCTTTCCCTGTGAGGTATCTGGTACCATAGTGGTTGGAGAGTCTTAAGTGACACAACAATATGCATAAAATGAATAGGTAATCCTGCAAATACAGTAACCAATACAAATTATTCTGAATTGTGAAAGTTTGTAATAATGCATGAGAGGACTCTGACTTTAAATGATGCACTTCAGAAAGACAAAACATCAACTCTGCAACAATAAGGCAGAGGATTTAAATCATGGGTGCTTCTGTGTACCATATGTTGCACAATACTTGCAAAAGATGATTTTTTTCTGCTTGTGAATTATGCTGGTTTTAACGTTCTTTAAAACTTATACAGTTTTGTATTGACATGTGATCACGTCATTTAAACTCTCTTTCTGTTCATCCATTTACAAAATTATTAAGACTTAACTGCAGCACCTGACAGACTATTTAAATAATTAATTAGAAAGAACATAAAGATCAGTGAGTGAAGCTACTGTTAAAGCAACTACAAAACACAGCTATTGTATTTTACTTCAGATGCATAAAATAAAGATCTACCTTTGGAAAGTGGCTAATACTAAAAATTTGTATGCATTCACAGACAAAACATAAAACTGACTATTGGACATTAACAGCTAGCTTTCCATTGTCATGGAAAGAATTTTACTTTTTTTTTAAATAAATAATTTAATAATTTATTTTATAGCCTTGTCCTATTTAGGTAGAAGCTGAAGAGTAAAATTAAAATGAGATTTGATTCATTTATCTTCTTTTTTACATATGATTTATTAATATAATACTGTATCATTTGCTTCCTGATTTACAGTTCATGGGTTAGAGGACTGAACTTCCAGGTAATCATTCAAAGTTGGGCAAGTGACAGAGGCATTGATATCAGCACTTTAAAAATATAAAGGCTGCTGCAAAAAGAAGTCAGAGTTGAATAGATTGGAATTATAATGGTCTTGCTTGAATCCAGTTACAAAAATCTGAAATGTGAGCAACTTTATAAATGGTGAAGAAATGGAGTAAATCTAAAATATTTCAATTAATATTGATAATATAACTTTCAAGATTTTTAACAAGACAAGGTATCCTGGGGCAGCTAGCAATAAGTCTTTATTATTTGACAAGCACTCCACTGACTTGATGGCTTCACCAGGTTTGATATAGGTCTATGGAAACATAATAAATGAAGCTTAGATTTTACAGAAAGCAAATATGTTTTACCAGTTATGGAACCTTCCTCTTTTTCTTATGGTTGCATATATAGTGATTCAAACAGCTTATTGACTAACCTTGAGAGAAGATCATAAAAAGCATTTCATCTCATGCTGAATTATGATCATACTGGCTAACCCCTGCAATATATTAAACAAATGAAATTAGGTGAGACATCATAGGAGATGTCAAAGTTTGAATCAACCAGCTGCTTTATTTTTTTTTTTACTGAGAAAAATATTAAATTTTAATGGCTTGCTTGTGTTTAAAGATGTACTTCTGAGACCAAAAAAAATTCAGTGTGATATAAGAAGAAACACTTCCTGTGTTAAATTACTTTGGATAAAAACAGTTCAGAAATGGAGCAAAGGGTTATGCACCACAGCAGATATCTGTCCGTATCTGTCCTATCTGTGGCAAGATAAGGCAAAATAAGGAAGACACTGGTGAAATAGAAGAAAGTAGGTATTTGCTTGCTTTGATCCTTTCAATGTGTTATTTCTTTTATTTTTCGATTCATAACTTAGATAAGTTTTCTTGCCTTTTTTATGCCCTTTGAATTTGATTTGGATTTTTAGCTTGCTTTCTGTTTTCTATATCAGTTCATCAGAAGAACACTATAAAGTCACAGATTCTGCAAATCACTTGAAAAACTCATCTAATTCATCCTTGGCTGAAGGCAGGCTGTACTGTATCTGAATTCATTCCTAACAGATGTTTTTTCTAACATCCACTGAGAGTTACTTTACAGACTACCTTGACAATCCTTTCTTGGGCATTTAGATGCATTTAGATGTATTTAAGATACATTTTAGCATTTCCCTTATGTTTAATCTGAAACTGCTTGTAATTCATCAACTGCTTCTTTGAGTACTTTGAGATTAAATTCAGCTCATCAGTTCTAACAGATTGGAAAATATGCATCTAGAGTCACATCTGATTTTGAGTTTATGTTGCTAGTGTTTGTATGGAAGTCCCATACTGATCAGTAGTCATGGTGGTAGATGAACTACCACAAACTTTCAGAAGCTTCTTGGATTTATGCTCCTGGAGTACAACTTCATTTTTCAAAATCATAGAATCATAGAATAGTTTGGGTTGGAAAGGACCTTAAGATCATGTAGTTCCAACCCCCCTACCACAAGCAGGGACACCTCACACTAAACCATGTCACCCAAGACTCCATACAACCTGGCCTTGAACACTGCCAGGGATGGAGCATTCACAACTTCCTTGGGCAATCCATTCCAGTGCCTCACCACCCTCACTGTGAGGAACTTCTTCCTTATATCTAATCTAAACTTTCCCTGTTTAAGTTTGAAAATGCTTGATCCATTTATGGGGAGTATGGATACTTCTGTCTTCTTTTCATTTTCTTTCCTCTTTTGTGGTGTCTTGCTTTTCCTTTTCCTTCCATATGCCCACTCATTGACAGCATCGACCTGAGATGACATAAGTCCACCAACAATGGATGAACTGAGTCGTCAACTCTGAGAGTTCGAAGACAATCTCACCCCTTCCATCATTTCAGCTGTGGAAAAACTATCCCAGGAGTTCAAACAATTGAGAGACAATTTATCCGTCTATCCAGCTCCCCACGTGTACCAACCCATGTCTCGGCTATTAACAGAAGCCACCCTACTGCTTGAGAGAGAAAATATAGAAGGTACACACCACGGGGCACCCCATGGTTTTACCTGTGGGATCATGGAGAAGACATGAGAGTGTGGGACAGAAAACCCACCTCAGTTCTGGAGCAACGGGTGCGTGAACTGAAGAGGAGAACAACGGTCAAGAGTAATCCTCATGTGAAAGCTGCTGCTTCAGTCCCTGGTGAGCAGTTTCGTGGACAGAGTGAAAGACTTGATTTTACTCCAGCTCCTGTGATACCGAGTAATAATCCCTATCAACAACACATAAGTGGACAATCTTGTGATCACTATTAGAGGGGCCCTGCCTCCAGTCAGGTGGAGGAGAGGGACAATCGGGTTTACTGGACTGTGTGGATCAGATGGCCTGGCACATCAGTCCTACAGAAGTACAAGGCTCTGGTAGATACCGGTGCACAGTGTACCCTGATGCCATCAAGGTATCAAGGAGTGGAACCCATTCATATTTCTGGAGTGACAGGAGGATCCCAAGAATAGACTATACCGGAGGCTGAAATCAGCCTGACTGGGAGGA
>NW_009921826.1:0-48474 GCF_000696875.1 Nestor notabilis
CCTTCACCTTCTCCAGCCAGGAGCTGGTCAGTCTCTTTGCCCCCAGCATGGGGGTGCAGGTGCCTAGCGGGAACTCCCCCACCACCTTCTTGTTCAGGCCCATGTCCGAGTCCCCCAATATGTTTGACTCGCCACCCAGTCCTCAGGACTCCCTCTCTGACCAGGAGGGTTATCTGAGCAGCTCCAGCAGCAGCCACAGCGGCTCAGATTCCCCCATCCTGGACACCTCAAGACGTCTTCCCATCTTCAGCAGACTCTCCATCTCCGATGACTAATCTGGGGTTTCCTCTTGCCCCCCCCAACCCCCCCACCTCTATTACAATGTTAAGCTGAACTCCTCCCACCCTATCCCCAGTAGTCTGAGCTGGATGTTAACATGTCCACCTGCCTGCTGTAGACCCACTAGCTTAAACCTTAAGTGCCAAATTACGATGAAAAGCAATAACGTTTACAAAATTAGTGCCTTTTAACACTTTCACTGTGACTGTATTACCTCTCCAGCTGCAGAGGGCACCAGCAGCTCTGTGCACTTCCAGATGTGCAGGAAATGTCCGGATCCAGCTCCCTCCACTGGCCATGTACTGCATAGCCCTCCCCCAGTCCCTTCCCGACTGGCCAGTTTCCGCTAGGCTGCAGGCATGTGGGCAGGTGTTAACATCCAGTCTTCTTTCTCATCCCCCCTTAAAGACTAATTTTGCCTGGATCCACTCAGGTCTGCAGGAAGAAAAAGCTGAGAACGGACAAAGATTGTAACAAGAGTGGGACTTTGGGAGGAAAAAAACCAACAACAAAAAGAAAGAAAAACCAGATGGACTATGAGAGACTTGATTTTGGTGCTAAAAAGTTCCCCATGTATCCATGTGACATCTTAAATACAGAAATAGAGGGGGTGGGGCCAACAGAAGTCATTCCACACACACAAAAGTTCGTGTAAACAAAGTTCCAGTAGACATAGCTTTAATGGTTTTGCTCTAGAGTACTTTAGACCTATCTTAGAGCACTCACGCCAAGCTTTTTATTATTTTTTTTTCTGGGTTTTTAATTTTGTATAACTTCAGAAATTGGAGAGCAGATTTTGCTTGTCACTGCACAACAATATAAAAAAGCTTATTTAACTTATCAAAACGTATTTATTGCCGAAACCTATGCTTTTTTGTTAATTTTGTTCATATTTATCGGGATGATGAATCCATAGAATATATTCTTTTATGTTTAAATTATGATCTTCCATATTAATCTTAAGATTGTGAAGTGTCTTTTTCCTTTTTTTCCCCACAGTTTAATATATTATACTACAATGACATTTTTTGTAACTTTACACTTTTTTGGTTATTTTATTTTAAAAAATGAAAAATTAATTTAAAAAAATGCAAAAACTGTGTTTGGATTATTTATTTTAGAATTTCCCCCCTTTTTTTTGTTTTTGTGTTGGACTGCAAATTGAGTTAATATGCTTTTGCCTTTCTTCTCCTCCTCCTCTTCCCCTCCCCTGGGTCTTAACTACCTAGGGCTTTAGAATGTACATACCTGAGCTCTGTTGTGAGACAGTGTGGAAGGAAGACCTTTTTCTTCCTCTTTTTGTATAGATTCTTCAAGGAGAAAAGCCTTGGGCTCAAAGTGCCTATCTGAAGACATTCCAAATACAGTTTGTCTTTGCGTTTCTGTATTCCAAGTTTGGAGTTTTCCTTGCCGAGGTGAACGGGACTGGCACAAAGAGAATAATGAATGTAATTTTTTTTCTCCCCCTGTTACTGTTCACTACATTGCTTTTTCCTCCTCTTTGTGTGAGTTTATTTAAAAGAGAATCTCTTTTGTAATGACTGTTTGCAGTTTAAATCAATAAACCCCAAGTTTTTTCAAGAAACTGACAGTGGAGCTGGTTTTCCTTGCACAGATTGAGGGGTTGGTTTATAAGACAGCCACTCAAATGCAGATAGTTCCCTCCTCTTGATCTCGAAGTGCCCACCCTGTGCTCAGGTATCCCTCTATCATTCCTCATGGATTCAATGGGTCAGCCCTACAAGCCTGTGGGTGCAAAGATCAATGGCAGCAAATAACCAGTGTGACCTTGTCTCGATGGCCTCTAACCCTCTGTCTCTTCGGGAGTCGTCCTCCCATCTTGAGTTCCTCAGTCTGTTCCATGAACTTTCTGATCGATGTATCTTAAACCTTGGATTGGCTTCTGTTCCTCTTGTGGCTTATGTTCTCGTGCAGTTCCTTCCCCCTCACGGAAAGCCTGTGCGTGTTTTGAGCAAGGCTAAAGTGAGATGTTGAAGTGGTGCTTATTTCCGAAGTCTCAGGCTTGGCTTGTTACTGGTACTGCTCTCTTTTGGTACAGAGTGGTGGTTTGGTGTTTTGTGTGGGAGAGGAACATGGACCCTCAGCAAAGTCTTCACCCTGCTGTTGCATTGAAGCCCGCATACTCATTTAGGTATCAGTTGGCAACCCCAGGAACTTCTGAACCCAGTGGTTTTATTTAGGGATGCTGCTGTGTCAGTGCTGGTCATGGTGTAAGTCTTGTGTTTTCAACTTTGAACTCTCTGGAACAAGCTTGGCACTCTCTCTGAAGAAGCTCTCTCCCAAATCTGGGGTGGAATATTGTTGCAGAACCACCAATCTTTCATCTGTCTTGACATGCCTTTCAGGAGATATGTTTGCTAATTCCTGTTGGAAAAGTTCCTGACAAACAAAAGCTGTAGGATACCTCAAGGCTTTACACCAATGTACCTTCCCTGGTGTTGGCTTTGTGTAACGTGCTTGCTTGTGTGGTCTGGCAATAAAGGTGAGCTGGGTAGAGGAAAGATGGTGGAAGAGGAGTGTGGCTGGTAGCAGCTGGTTCCCATGAACTGTGCGGAAGCTGTATGGGGAGTTTGCCTGGCCGATGCTGATGTAACTAGCACGTGGTGCGGTCTGCGTGCTCATGCCTGAGAGAAGAGCCTTGGGCACAGCCCCAGTGCTGCTCAACAGGCAGAAACCTGCTGACCGCAGCCTTGCCCCTGGGCATAAAGGTGATGGGGCCCACATGAGAGAGGGGCTCCTGCCTGGAAGACCTCCCATGCCCAGCTACAGCAAGCACCCAGGCCTGCCTCCTTGCCAGCTGCTGGAAGCCGCGCAATCAGCCCCTGAAGAGCAAGGTGTATCTGATCTTGAGAGGATCCCAAGTCTATCACAAGGTGTGCACATGGGGCTTGAAACTACTCACTTCCTCTCTGGACTTTCTGTGCAGCTCTTCAAGCAAATAGTCTGCCCAGTTAATAATTGATGAACAAAATGGGTTGCATGGTGCTACTGGTGTGACAAACTCCTGGGAAGCTGTACTAAAAGTAGGTCTTCATTCACGGTACTTGTGTATTTCCCTTGTCCTAGTGGAAGTGGACTGGTTCTGGGAAGCCAGCACCATTTTTCTCCTGTGAATTTCTTAATGATAAATGCTCTATCACTTGGTGTTTTGCTTTTTGAAACTAGCCTTGAGCTAGGTCACGCAGGGCACAGAGAAGCGCAGAACAAGCAGCATCAGAAGTTTACTTTCTGTAATAGTTTGTGAGAGAGAGTTAGGCAAGAGCCTCCAGCAATGCAGGGATTTGCCTGATTTGATTGATAGCATTCGTTGTGACCTGCGTGTATGGCAGCAGCTAGTCTGGAGGGATATCCCCTTCCTTGGGTTTACCATGGATGAGTCGTCCATACTGTTTCTTGTAGGGTTAGCATCTGTGTCTCCTAGCAGTTTGCCTTGGTTGGTAATAGCCTAGCCAAGGCTCAGAAAGGTAAATAGCCTTTCTGGCATGATGGTTTTGAGACACTTGTTCCTCTGATTTGAGGGCTGCTCATGCTCTGGCTCACTGACTTTCACAGGAGAGAGTCACAGGACTCTCAGAGTGGCCAGGAAGAAAGAGCTGGCTTGTGTGCTGGCAGAGTTGCTCCTCTGATGTGCCTGGAGTGCCTGGGCAGAGAGAAGCACTCTCAAGGACATCTGTTGTCTCATGTGAGATGGCATGGCAGAGTGTGCCTCAGAGCACTTACTGTGGGGCAGGGGGACACCTATGGAGGCTTCTGCTGCTCCTCACATACTTTTTGTTACAGTCATGGGTATTTGCTGTGTGGGCTTCTTGTAAGAAGAGTGGGTCCATGTCTCTGGGCTGCAGGTACTAGATGTCAGTTATTTTTTAGCTTCGAAGTCAGGTGACTAGTGCTATCCACATCCAACATGCCTAGCTGTCCCTGGAAAGTACAGCCAGTGTGTATGGCTGCCTGTGCCAGTTGCTTCTTGGTAAGAAGTAACAGGATGACTTTGATGCGCAGAGCTCCAGGTGTCTCGGATACCACTCCGGTAGCTACGTCCCTCTTTCCTACAACAGCTCTAAGTGCCTGTGACTGTATTGGCTACTCCCTTGCTAAGGGCTAAATGTGGCTTTTGTACCAAAGCACCTTCAGTTCTGCAGTCAGGGGCTGTAGAAACACAGGCTGCCTCATTTCCTGAACTTCTTTGTAGATGGGGGCTGCAAAGTCAAGTAGGGCTTCGTTGTTGTCGTTACTGTTGTTTTTAAAGGCAGTTGGGAACTTTACTATCTAATTTTGGCTAACCTTTGTTTAGCATCACTTGAACGTAGGCACGGTGTGCCAGATGGCAAGTAACAAAAAATATAATTTAAAAAGAACCCTCCGAATTCCGGTCAGAATTTGCCTCATCAGCATAGCCATGAAATTGGGATGCAGCGTAGGAAAGAACTTGGAGAACTGGACAACAGTAGATACATGCCTGGAGAAGAGCATACAAATGGGCTCTTGGGGGGTGCAGAGAGGGCAGTGGTCTACGAGGGGGACTTTTGGAGGTGCTGTTGCAAATCATGTGGGAAGACCAGGCTCTTGCACGGCAGAGGGGATGTGGCAGTGGGGCAGGAAACAATGGGTCAGCATTAGAGATTGGGAGCAAAGCAAGAGCTAGAGATCAAGACCACACAGCATGGGGGATAGCAGGGGTGAGAGAGAAGCCATGCTGGTTTGAGTCTAAAGACTTCTTAACTAACGGTGTTTGGGTGCATGAAGGCTAATGAACCGGGTCTCCAGTGGGGCTCAGGAGCAGCGGCATTGAGGGGAAGGTCTGGATAATGTAGCCTGCTGGATACTATCTGATGACTATGCACAAGGATATGAATGAGTATTAAGATGCAGTAATACATGTGAAAACCACAGCATGCCCTTTACACTTGCTAATTGCTGCAATTTGTGTGGCCTGTGTTGGGGAAAGTGAGCATGTGCTTGAGTCTGGAGAAAGAGGCTTTGGGAGAAGGTGCAGTGGTCAGTGTGTGAGCGAAGAGGCTCCTGGCTCCACTGCTGGACATGTTGCATGGGCTGGAGGCTGCAGACATGCCCGGGGTGGTAATGACACAAAAGCACAGCCCCAGTACCTTGCCTGGGAGGGAGTGAGGGGCCTGTGCTTGAGGGAGGCTCCTCATGCCTTAAGAAACAACAGGCAAACATGAAGATGTGTGGTCTTGTACCCTGCAGTGGGGCCAGGAAGGCAGTTCTGCTGCGAGGAGGTGGTGTGGTGAGCGACCAGGTGCTCTGGTGACAGGCAAAAGTGTGAGGAGTGGAGTGAAAAGCGGCAAAAAAAATGAGAGGGAAGAATGTTGTCTTCCTTACCGGGGCCCCACAGAAGAGGGGTCAGGAGGAGCCCGTAGCAGAAGCAGTTTGAGGGGTATGAGCCAGCCACAAACAAGAGGAAAACAGTAAAACTAGTGTTGGGAGGGAGTTAGCTGGGAGGAAGGGGTGAAACCCATTGCAGAAGGTATATCTCTGGGGCTGGGAATGCTGGGAGGGATGGCGAGACTGGCTCAGCAGGGATGCTGCAAGTGTCTGCTGGGAACTCACGGAACAGCTCTCGAGCTCTAGGCTGAGTTCAGCCCAAAATGTTAGAAGATGATGTAAAATGTCCTTTGTTTGGAGACATTCTCACCCATTAAGCAATGCCTGTGCCTCACAAAGCCGGCGCTTATTCCCTAGAATACTTCCAGCAAAAAGAGAAAAAAACAAGTTCCTCTAAGACACCCTAAACCAATACCTGCTGTGACTAAGCCCTGTGGGCAGCTCTGCAGCTGATTTATATCCTCCTCCTCCTCCAAACCGAAGGGGTTAGAGTGGAAACAGACGCCGCGTTAAACGTAGCCGAGGGCAGCGAGCAAGACAGCCCTGCACTGAGGTGGGGAGGAAGCGGGGCTGTGGGGCGGCTGCTGCCAGGCGTGACGCCGGTTCGGGTTTCCTTATAGGCAGAACAGAGCTCCTTTTGGCTGGTGCAGCTTTATGGGCTCGCCTGGGTTTATTATACTGCAAATGTTTTGAATTCCACATCTTAATTTCCAGAGAGGCTTTGCTTCACTTTTGCTGCTTTCCTTTTTTTTTTAATAGCACTGCCTTAACCTCTTCTTTTTGACCAGGTTTTGGTCAAAGCGGCCGTTTTCTGAGCAAACAGAGGACCGGAGTTCTCCCTCCCTGGGCTCCAGCTGCAAATTAATCTCTTTTCATAGCTTCATTTTATGTACGCCCACTATCCCCACACATTAACTTCATCAACACATGGAAGTGAAATTTTTCCATGCAGGATCCTGTGGGCTGTAAGGCTGTGTGGAGCACGTGACTGCCAGCTCCAGAGTTTTCTTGCACCTCTGGGTGGAAGGAAGTTTCCTCATCCCCCCCCCATGTGAGCGGTTGTCGGTGCGATGTGAAAAGTTTTAACAACTGGAGTCAGTGGAAACCTTTCAGGGTTCAGCATTTCTCTGTGTGTTTAAAGTCTACCACACCAGCTGGGCAGAGGCAAAGCCGTAGTGATGGTATGTCTGCAGTACCTCTGGTCCTGCCACACCAACGGTCAGCAAATGAGCCTATGGGAAGTTTGTCAGTGGAGCCATTCTGTCTCTGTGGGGTTTATCTCCCTCCCAGAGAGAACATAAGGTGCAAGCGATGCCGATGCTGACAAAGACGGCTGGAGTTTGCTTGGCCTATATAGTGATGCACTTTGTACTTCCTCATGATGCCTTTCACACATGGGCCTGAGAGAACTTTACAGGTATTTCGGGCACTTGGCAAATGTAACTGTACCTATTCCTCAGGCTTTAAAACCCTGTTAGATATCCGACTGTTAAGTGAAGTGGATTGTCTGGCAGTGGCACAGTATCACAGAAAGAGCTGCAAAAATAATTTAGGACTCCTGATACTTTTTCTTCTGTCTTAGTCTCCAGGCAACAGCAAATATTTCTCCTGAATGCTCTGGATGAGCAGATGCCAACATTGATTCACAGGAAAAGGATGTAGCCACGCAAGCCATAGAAATGTTGTTTGGGATGGTAGCCACAGCCCCTAAGGAGACATTAAGCAATATGGAACAAACGCCAATGAAGTTATTTCTTGAAGCTCTTGCTTTGTTTGCTATAAAGAGATTTCTTGAGCAGTCTTATGTGGGAGCCATCGTGATTACCTTGATTACAGCTACATGGAGAGAATATGCTGTGTTTCGCAGCTCTGAAGATGCTGCAAGGGCTTTTGGACACTAGCGTAGTCTGGGTTTACAAAGAAGTTACAGTCACAAGAAATGAGAAAAAGTTCTGTTGAAGGCCAACATCAGAGTGCAAAAGATGCACTTTTGCGTGGAAAGGGGACCATGCTGAAAATATACAGAGGCTCCCTGTTTATTTTGTCTCAGCCTCAGATCTTCTGTGCTGTTTACAAATAACCCCATTTTCCCCATGATTAGACTTCCAAGTTTATCATGGGATTGAAAAGCCGATAACAAACTTAATTCACCCCCTCTTGAGGGTGCCTGGCCAAAAGAGCTAGGGGGGCTGCAGAAAATAATTGTTCTCTAAGTTTAGATTTGGATTCATAGACTGAATCTGCTGACCAAGATATTTTCCTTCTCCTGGCACCCTTCTGACCAGAAAAACACTCTCAGTGTGGATGAAAACAGAACTGGAGATGTTTTCCAAACATCTGGCAGTTTGTTTGAAAAGTGAGCAGTTCGTAAGAACTGGAGGGCAGGCAGCTGGGGGAAGCTGGTGGTGTCATGGTGGAGGCTGGAGACAGCGGCCCATGGGGTTATCAGTGCACCTACTACCCAGGCTGGCAGGGACTTCCAGAGAGTCATCCAGACCTTCACTCTTAACTATGGCAGGACTGATCTCATTATCCACAAGCCACCTCTCATGCACAGAGTTGTCTAGTGATAGCCTGAAATGATTCTGCCACTGATGTGTCCACGGCATTCCCTTGTCAGGGAATTTCAACGCTCAGGTTATTTTAACCTCTCAATATGTAGCTTAATACTTAATCTGAACGTCTCCTGTGGAGTTTTGTGGCCATTAATTTCATGTCCCATCCCCTTCAGTCCCTGCAGAATAGCATGTGTGGTTTCACCTTTCAGCTTTCACTTTTCAACTTTCCTGCCAATTATGCTCTTTCCCAGTCTATTCCCAGAGGATTTGTTTTTCCAAACCTTTCCACTCCTCTCTTCCCATGCCTGCTCAAAAATAGGATGTCTTAAACCCAATGTGGACTTTAATTTTCAGTCTGGCTCTGCTCTCACTGATGCCGTCCTGCGTCTAGTTCTTGTGGAGGCAAATTCAACCTTTCTGGCCCAATCTGTGATGAGGACAGGAAAAAAGCACTGTATCAAATTATATTGTTTCTGTTTGGAATGCAACGGGATACAGAGTTTGACCTCTTGTCACAGCATTGTGCTGCCAAACAGGGCCCTGTCCCGTTACTCAGGGATGTCCTGGTTTCCTTCACACAGACCAACAGTGGTGGGTGTCTGGTTCTTGGGACTTTATCCCCACTGGGTTGTATGTATGAATATGTGTGCGTGCATAATATCTAGCTCTGACATTAGCACTGTGCTTCATAGCACCCAGGACCCTTGGGCGCCTGCCAGTGTGCTCAGAGGATGCCGTGCTCCTGCCCTACAGTTTCCCTTCCTGAAGGAGGGACATTCATCCCTGTCCCCGGGGAACATAAGCTTTGAAACACAAGTTGATTTTTTTCTACTTACCATTATCTCAGTTTACATAAATCACAGTGCTTAACAGTGGTCATAAAAGTATCCAGCCTTAAAAAAAAATCAGCTGTTGAGATTGGCTCTGTGGCCTCCCTGATCAGCTTATTTCCAATGGGCAAACATGCGGTGGGAAAAGAAACGGTCCCTTCTTGTTTGTCACAAACGTTCATCTCCCTTTTGTATAAGAAGCCAGCTTCCTTGGTTTTCTAGTGTTGGCCAGTATTGAAAAGTACAGCAAGCCTTTCACTGTATGCTGCTGCACTGTTCTGAATAACTGTGACGGGTTATTTAACTCAAATAAATCATCCAGCATCCCCCATCAGCAGCCACCACATCTCTAATATTTTAGAGTCAGGTTCTGCCCTGAAAAGGGGTTTCATTGACAAAGCAGTGATGATTCTCTTTCAGGGATATTGGATCACCTCTGGGTGTACTGCAAGTGAAATATTTTCTCCAACATGTCTCATCTGGAAGCTGAAGGGTAGGCTTCAGCTCTTGACCCCTGTTAAGATTTAGGCATCTAATCTGTCCTCTTTCTTTATCTAAAGAAAAAAAAAACAATAAAATCTTATTTTAGTTGCTAATCCCAGAAACTATTAATCTAAATACCCATAAGGAGTAGATGAGCTGGACAACCAGCAATATCAGATAGACACTTTTCCATCAGTGGTACCTGCACTGTATTTTTGTCACTGAGTTGGGCAGGACAGCACAGATCCATGGATCCTTCTTACTCCTGTCTCCAGGAAGGAGGGGTTAGCCTGTAGCACTGTTGCCTATTATGTCTTTATGTCTGCTTTATTGTCCATAAAAAAACTTTGCTCTTTGGGTTATGCTGCTTATTTCCTCTTAACAATCTTTATAAAAGGCCTTATCAAAATTGGTGTAAAAAGATGGCTGACCCACAGCATGTTTATAGGTCACCTTTATCTACTTTTCCCCTATTTTTTCTCTTACTCAGTGTGTGACTATGTCATGACAATTAGCAGTCAGAACCACTGATAAGACCATAGCCCTGTGTCCCACAAGCAATTCAATCCTGAGCACCCCAGGAAAGTCAGCAGGCGAGGGCACAAGGTGTAGGTGGGCAAAGTCAGAGGGCGCGAGATGGCAGTTTTGGTTCTGTTCAGATACAAAGTCCACTCGATGCTTTCTCTGTAGCGCTGCAGGAAACAGGGGACTTCAGATGGGCTTCAAAAGGTGAGATGGGCAGCAACCTGTCTGGAGTGGATTTGAGCTCTAGATTGAGCAGTGCCTGTTGTGTGGGGCTGGCACTTGGCCATTGGCTTCATGGGGTAGAGAAAAGGCTTTTTGCCCCTACAGTGCTCTTCACTGGCTCTGGCTGGGGAGAGCATCCCGCCACGGCCACCCTGCCACCGAGGGGCTCTGGCAGCAGAGGTGGCAGGGAGCAGCTGGGGCAGGGTGAATGACCCCATTCACCCCGGCTAGCCTAAGCAGAATGAGGCACGAGCAGGCTGGTGGCAAATGGCAGTCAGGTGCTCATTTCGCTTCCTAGTTGTGCTTCCTCCTCCTGCCTGCAGCCCAGCTCTCCATCCACTGTGCTTAGCACCTGCTCCCTGAGCCAAGGGCTATAAAACACTGCTCACTGCCTGCACCTTCCTCCGGGAAGACAGGGAGCAGCAAGATGTGTGCCATCTCTCCCTCTGGCTGGACCAAAAGATTTAAATTTCCCCCAATGTGTTGACAAGCCGCTTGTCTCCTGGCCCTTTAGGTTGCCAGCAGGTACCTCTCTGTCTGAGAGGCAGACACCAGCAGGATCATGTCACAGGACAAGCTGGAAGCCCACCAAGCTCCTCCAGCAGGCTGAAATGAGGAGCTTTGTTTCTGCAAGGTGTCCTCCTCTGGTTTCGCCTCCCTTGTCCTTTGCAGGGCTAGGACCTCCTATCCTTTATGTGCTAAAAAGCTTGTAATGAGTTACTTTCTAAAAGGCTTAAAGAAGTTCAAAGGGTGTGCTGAGTTCATCTCCTTTGAGGGATGGAAAAAACCCAACGCCCATGCATTGCTGTAAGTACCGACCTACCTGACCTCTCCTCACTGCTAAGGCCGCAATAGCTCTAACACACAGCACGGATCATGTCTTTGCCAGGTCAACATGTTTGCTGCTACAGTAATACACAGGCACTAAACTTCCCCACTGGGTTCTAGAAGATTTATTTAGGTAGTGGAACAGGCTCACTCTTTATTAAAAGCTGGTGGACAGTGTGGTTCAAGATGATAATTTGTATAATTAGGATTTTTTAAAAGTACATTGTGCACCTTTTTCTGGTACATAGAGGTTAACGGTGGAAAGGCCAGACAGCAGAAGCATGGATTACTTCAATTTTTACACATCTATAATCTGGTCCCATTGGTAGGATTAGGACTGCCATGACTCTTCCCATGGCTGGCAGCAAGGGGTGACTGGGGATCCAGCCTGTTCCTCTGCTCCATCTAAGAGAAGTACAAAAAGTAAACAAAGAACAGGAATGCAAAAAAGTAAAATCCAGTCCAACTCCAACTAAAGGCAATGTACAAACTCCTTTTTAGTGCTCTTTGACACACAGAACTGGTCCTGAACTGTTATCATTTGGTCTGCTAGTAAGTAGAACAGATCATAATATTCAATATCAAGTAAACTAGGAAAAGAGAAAGAAACCGCAGTTCGGGACTGAGCATCTCAACAGTGTGGAAACAAGTTCTGGCAGGGGCTGGAGCCTTCAAATCCAGCCAAAGGCCCCTAGCTTGCAGGCTGTGCTGGATTTCAGGTGCTTCCCAAATGCAATGGGGGAGTACTAGATAAGGGACCAGGAAAAAACCTGGTCCAGAAACTGACTATACTTTGTCCAGCTTTTAACAGCTATTTTGAGTCATGCTCTTACTCACTTTGTAAATGGCTAAATTAAAAGAAAAATAAAATAAAAAATGGTGAGATGAGACTGAAATTGAGATCAGGAAAAGAAATAAAAACTCCCAGACAAACATGTTTTTGATAGAGGAACTGGATTTTTGAACCCTGGCGCTGTTCAGCTGTTTGGACTTTCAGGTTGTCAGCAATCTGTTGCATGCTGAACACAGAGGACAGCGTGGTGGAAATACCTGTGCAGCAGCAAGAGCCTTATCAAGGCACTGTACCAGGAAATGCACCGCTCTCTTGGCTACCTCATGCACGATACTCTGGTTAAACTCAGCAGCATGCCTCATCATAACATGTGCCTTATCGACCTCACTATCTGATGACAACAGCAGCCCTCAGGAGACCAGACTGACATCATCCAAAACCTCAGTAGTTGAGAGCAAAGGCTGAAGTATGTAGCTAGGCTACAAGCTGTGCTTGGCTGTGTTGATCTGTTTGTACTGAACTTGCAGGCACTTAGCTAGAGGAAGAAGAACATAAAAATCAAGTTCAAACAACTCTTTCAGAATGTTTCTCACAGGCTATCATGCTATGTAGCAAATGAATGCAGCAAGCAGAGGAGGTTTATATCCTCAGCAAGTGCAAAAAGTCTGCTCCACAGCTTTCTGTAGCTTTGAGAGGGGTGAAAAAAAGCCCTAACCAAAACACTCTGCCTGAAGGAGAGAAACTGCCACTGGTGATTTGGTGCAGAGTCCCATTCCCAGCTGATGTAGTTGTGATGTTTGGGTTCATCCCATGTCAGAGATGGGCCAGCTGTTGATCCTGCTGATCTTTGAATCTCCAGTTCCTAAGCTTTGTGATAGCTGGTTCACAGTCACATCTCCAGTCTCCTTGTTTGGTTTCTGCTGGCTCACGATGGCAAAGCATGCTGGCACTGGCCTCCTGGCCTCATTTCTCTCATTTGTGGGGAATTTCTGCAATCACAAAAACAAGAAACAGAAAATAGAGTAGGCTTTTCTTGTGTAATGTTCACCAGACTGCTCTGATTTAATTTGCTCTCCCTGTCCTGGGTTCTTCAAAACACCTTCTTTCATTTACGTCAGCATGGATTTACCACACCCCACTTATTTCAGACCTGGATAGCACCATGGAAAAAGTTTACCAGTCTTTCGGAAATGCCACTTTCTGTCTTGGACAAAAGGCGATCACATGGGGCCATATTCATTCAGGAACTGCCTTTTTATTTGTACAGCACCCAGCACAAGTGAGCCTACTCCTGCTTGGAGCTTGCTGTACTACCGAATTGTAGCTAAAAAAATCTGCCTTTAGTGTTTGGGGTTTTTTTCTGATTGCAGTGCAAGCTTTCAGAGGTAAATGAAGCCGGATTTAAATGCTGAATGCATGCATAGCAACAGAGGAAGGCCATCCAGCACATGGATGCTAAGTGTCCTTTTACAGCCCCCATTCAGACCCAGCACCCACCTCCCCGGGGCGATGCATGGCATGGTGGGCCACACTGCCCCGCTGTGACCCCGGGCAGGGGGATAACGCCTTCCTGGCCTTCCACACTTCCCGCTGTGCTCTGGGGTATTGTGAGATGTCCGCTGCTGCGGCATGGATTTGGGGAAGTGGAAAAGGCAGGCTGTAGAGGGGTGGTGGGAGTCTGGAGCCACCACAGAGGCCAAGTTCTCTGCTGATGACACATCCCCTCTCCCAGCATGGGGCAGCGAGGAGGCACAGCGACTGGCCACCAGGACCTGCAATGTACCCCTGGTTCCTTTGTCTGTGCATCTGCCAGAACAAAGTGAACCCCCTGAGAGAACAGCGGAGGAGACTGGTTCAAGCTGCTGTGTCTAGTGGACGCTTGTTCGATATCCTGTCCCCCTGCCCAAACAGGACAGCCCCTGAGGAGGCAGGACTGGTGCTGGTCTGAAAAGCTGCCCCTGCCTGGGAGCCTGATGGGAGCTGGCTTGCAAAAGAGGCCTCCGCCTTCCAGAACAGTACTTGCATCCTCACCATGCTCCCACTGCAGTCATAAACGGCTGGTTTCTTACCCTCCCGTCACGCCTGCCTATCTCCAGCAGCGGTGGGGACAGGATGACTAACCAGCCAAACTATGAGCGTGAGCTGCTTCAACACTGTGTAAGGGTTTTGTTGTTGTCACAGTACGCAGTGTGCTGAGGATACGTGCGTGTGCATGGGAATTACCTGGCATAGGTCTGCTTTTTTTGTGCTCCTGAATAGAAGTTTAACACAGAAGTTAGCTGAAGCTTATCAAAGACATCTCCTAGCCCTCCCAAAAAGCAAAGCTGGAACTTCAAGGAAGAGATGCTGAATATTTGGCCCTCTAAACTGCTACAAATATTTGCTGCTGCCAGAGGATTGAAAACTACCCAACAAAAGAAAAAAGACCAATCTTTTTTACTGACTCGGTGAAGGCCTGGCTCAAGGGAAGGGCCTCTTGGAAAAGAGGTCTGGTGGCAACAAGGCTTGCCTCTTCAGATAGATCGTTAGATAAATCCAGCTCTGTCGTGGGACTGTGGGAAGCCTCCCAGAACAAGTGTAGGGAGCCTGAAGTGGGTTTTGAGGCATACTATTATTCTCTATTTTGTTGAACGTATTTCTTGGTCCTTAGAAACTTTAAGGAGCGCTGAGAACACAATGTGGCAGAGGGGGAAGGATTACAGGAGGTCTTGATAAGTAGATTGGAGTAATTTAAAATGTCTGCTCCTACAATGCTTTCTAAAATACTCCTCTGAAGCACACTTGTTTTTTTCTGCCTGTTGTATACATCCCTGTCCCCTACCTGGCCCTGCTACATTATTCAGTTAGTGGTTTGGTTGATTTATTATTGCCAGAAATACTATAAAATACAACTTTTAAATAAACAACACAGTAGAAGGTGATTGAGATAAGGGTTTGGTAAGAAATAAAGAGGGAGTTTTTCAGGTTTAGAGTTTCTGGTCCTGCTTTCCTGAAGAGGAAGGGTCTTTGAATGACTCTTGTGAAATATGCTGATGGTCTGAGTATCCACATCAGCACCTCCCCATGACAATTGCCACCAATCGACCACTTGCGGGCTGTCTCCGCAGCAGCCCAGGAATGGATGAGTCATGGAAACTGAATTCCCCTTCACCCTGGCGAAGGAGCTGCATTGACAACACAGGAGGAAAGTCAGCCCTGCTCTTTTTCACGCTGTGAAGCATTGATCAAACAAAGTTCTTCTGCTCCCATGTACGTCAAGGCAGCGTTTTTCATGAGTGTTACCTGAATAATGTTGTACTAAGAAAACAACCTCAAGTAGTGCTGGGCACATTATTTTGTGGAGCTAATTGATTCTGTGCTACTTGAGGCCAGCAAAGATGTATCATATTTGCAAATAGCTTTAGCAGAAGATGCTCAAAACCACTGCCATGCTTAAACACAGCAGTACCTAAATGCTGGTTTTCCTTTTAGAATGATTTTTTGAAATCTAGTTTGGTTACATTTTAATCATTTCTAAATAAACCAACTCACTTGTGGAGAAATTAGCACCGGGTACTTTCCTGAATGGATAATTACTCCATATGAGGAGGGCTGAGGGGGTGAAAAGCAGGTTCCATTCACTGAGGAAACCCAACTCTTTTTATTTGAGATCTGCCTGGAACACTAATCAATTATTCACACAGCTCTCCTCCTGCAGCTCAGATACAAATACCAATGAATCCAAACAGGGAGGTATTCAGAATTTCCCTTGGGGTGTTCTCAAATGAAAAAAAAACAACCAAAAAAACCCCAAAACCTCTTAGAAAGTGTGAGTTTAAAAGGTTTAAAGGTTTTTTTTCTCAACATCAGTTGCTTACTGGAAGGAAGAAGTGCGAGTCCTGCATGAACCCTGGCCCTTTCCCCTGAAAGGAGTTTTCCTGCTTTTGTTAGCTCTGCCCACAGCAGACAGCACACGTGGCCGGAGCGCTGCTGTCCTGGCACAGCCAGCCTGGTAGCTGTGTGGGATCCACAATGGTGAGTCACGGCTGCCCACAGCACCTGCTTCCTTCCCACCCTCCGTGTCTTTCCCTGCCCATGCCATCCATGTACACCAGGGATCTTCCCTCTGACATGCTCGCCAGGATATTTCCTGCAAAATATCTGTGCTGCTCAGAGCCGCAATGGGTGGACGTGGCTCTGACTGGGTGTAATGCTTCAGTGCTGGAGTTTGTCCCGGTTTTTGTGCCATGACAGGATCTGGTGGTACCAGGATCCAAAGTGCTGAGTTGCTGCTGGGCCGCTGCCTGTGACTCAGCACCAACTGGAGGTTTTCGGCTCACATGCCTGTGAGGTTGCATTGATACACTTAAATTAAACAAAGGGGCACAGAAATGAGACATGCAACAGGAATCGTACCTTATGTCTGGCAGCAAAATGATAAACAGATTCCTGGGAGCCCTCTGCACAGATATCTCCACTTTGTCTTGGTCTGGTCCCACTTTTAGAACGTCATGGCCTCTGCCAGTTTTCCTTTGTGGGAAACACATTCCTGATCTGTATGCTGGAGATCATTTTAGCTGCAGGCGCTGGGAGAAGTGCCGCCGCAGCAGTGCCATGCCTACACCCGTCTGCAACGGGAGGGACTGGTGACACCTCAGTCACCACCCCACTTCTCCCTGCACCAGGGTGCTGGAGGCTGTGCCACTCCATGCCGCGGGGCACAAGAAGTGCCTTTGCAAGCCCAGCTCTCCTGGCAGAGGTGTTGTAGATGGCTGGAGGACACGGGGTGGTGGCAGCCCCCCGGGACACCCCGAGGACAGAGGTGGGAAGGGAGAGGAGAGTGCTGCGCTGGGCCCAGCCGCTGGTCGCCCATCAGCAGGCAGGAGGGCATCTTGGGGAGCTGACTGCGTCTGTCAGGACGCTGTTCCTTGCATCAGTGCCAGGTGGGGCTGGCAGCAGGCGCGGGACACCCTCCCGCAGCAGCACATCACCTCCCCACAGCCTGCGCACACCATCCTGCCCCCAGCGCCGGCCGGGCTGTGGGGAACACGGTGTCCTGGGTGTTCACAACCACGCTTCCTCTCTCACTGCTTATTTTGTTTCTGTACTGCAGCGGAGGCTTCGGCTGCTGGGTGGGGAGGTGCTGCGGCACTGCTGGGGACACGGTATCTTTTGGCTGGGTGAGCAGGCTGGGCTGCCTCAGCAGCTGTGCACCCTCTGCCTTTTGGTTCCATTTCAAGCCAACGATATCTGGGATGAAAGTGGGTCTTCTGCCCCAGGCGCAACCAGGGATGTACTGGATTAGGCCAGCAGGCCATCTAATCTGGGAATCCTTATCTGCCAGCAGCCAAGCACAGGTGCTTCCCAAGAATGCTATAAGCCTCCCTGGAGTTGTGCAATGTTATCCCATGGAGAGTGCTGGGAAAACAGTGACTTAACTTGGGAGAATGCAAGGAAAAGTGATGAAAAAGTCTAGCGAATGATGTTCTGGGAACCTTTCTGGTGGAAAGGGTTGTGTGATGCCATGGTTTTGCAATGCTGCCATTTGACAGGGTGTTATCCACAATTCCTGACCTGGCAGTTTTAGGCTGCTGCAGTGCTCCTTCCTGAGGTCACATCTTAAACCCTCTTGGAGACGGCAGCTACTGCAGAAGCACAACTATGCATTCGTTCAAGGGGTCGTCTCCTTGGGAGCCCATCTCCATGTTGCCCATGTCCCCCCAGGATGTATTCTGATAGCTTACAAGTTCCTGGGTCCAGTTGTGGCTGTTGGTTGCTTCCTATAAAAATCTGAATGGCCCACAACAGGCTTTAATGAGCATCTGACTCTCCCTCTCTATGCTGTCAGAGCAGCTTGCAGCAGGAGTTTCTGCGCTGGAGCCCCATTGCTGGAAAAAATAAGGTCACTGTAGGGGCACTGGGACATGGTGGGATGCTGGAAACCTCTGCCTCTGCCAGGACTGGTTGGACTTTACTGGTTTTCCAGGGTCACCCCTGAAGCCAAATTTTGGAGAGACTGAAGTTTTATGGGAGAAATGAATCTGCTCCCCAGGATGAGGGAAGCACTGGAAGGGATTTCTGACAGTTCTACTGAACCCAATATTTTCTTATTGCAGAAATTGAATGGATTTGATAATTGCATTTTGCATTTGCATTTTGGGTTATCCAGAGCCTTGGAAAAAGTAAATAAATACAGTTCCTTTGCAGCATTGACTGGCTAAGCTGAGCTGGTGAAATTCCTATGAACGGTGCTGTGGGCTGGTGGTTACTACACAGGAGATGGGGCTAGAGCCAGGCTTAGCTCTTCGCAGTGGTGGGGACCAGTCCAAAAAATGGATCAAATAATACCCAGCTCCTTAAAGCATTTTGGAAGCATGTTGTGGCTTTGAATGGGTCTGTAACTCCCTGTGTGAGCCAACCTTAGAAACTGAGGGAGAATCTTTGAGCGCTAAAAGAAAGTATTTTAGTACAAAATGGTACTCAAGTTCAAATGGGATAAAATTCTTGTTTTGTTGTAGGAATCATTAAAATTATGGAAGAAAACCCCCCAAAACAAAACAAAGAAAATAACCCTGTGACAGTACTTTACAAAATCCCAGAAGTAACAGAAAATACCCAATTATATGTTATGAAAAAAAGCTCAGTTTTATTTCCAGATATCTAGATAAGAAGATATGAACACAGCTATTAACTCATGGGTAGATCTGTAACCTCTGCTGACAGTAACCACATTAACTGCACTTAAAGTAAACTGCAGAGCACCAGACCATAGATGATGCACCACTTATTACACCCTATCTATGCTTTATTTCAAGTGCAAGTGGTACTTGGTTAGTGGGTTGGCCTTGGCAGCTGGACAGCAGAGGTGCAAATCTGCTTGCTGCACTGTTTCACATTTAGCAGTTCGGAAGGCATTGAAGCTGATTACAGCTGTCTGGCCTGCATGTGTGTAAGATGCTTGTTTGATGAGAGTACACATCTTGTTAAGATAGGCTAAAACTGAAAGCGTGTGCGGAAAATGAATTCAAGAGGGTTCCTGGCAGTGTTTCTGTGGCTGTTTGAATCAGCAGCTTGCGATGCTTAACGTAAACAAATTGCAAAATGGTCTTGAGAAACATCATTGCTTTAAGGATTGAACAGGATAGCTCAGGTAGGATGAAATGCTCAAGAGCCTCCGATGCTACACCATATTTCTAGACTGACCTAGGTGGCTGGGGCAAAACAGGATCCAGCCTCTACTGTTGGCGCAAGTAGCCTGCACAGAGCATGTGCTTCATGTGGCACCTGCCACAACCGAGTGGCTGCACAGCCCTCATCCAGACCCACAGCATCCTCTGTAGCGCTGATCTTTGCCCCCCTTGTCTCCACACCAGGAGAGGTCTCCTTTGCCTTCAGTACCCTGCTCTACTTGAGGCTGGGGCCCCAGAGCAGTGGCACAGGTGGTGGGAGCCTTCCTGGCCCCAGGGTGTTCCAGTCCTGCCCCAGGACCATTCAGAAACTGTTAATCATCCTGAACTACTTACTGGTTTTGTGATCTTAAACAGGGCTTGAACTCAGCTTTCTAGAGGTGAAAGCACAATGTCTTACTGTAACTCATTTTACCAACCAATCCTATCCTGAACCTAACAATATTTTAATCACAAAATCCAACCTCAAAACCCACAGCATTTTCAGTTACTGTATTTCATCACCACACAGCTGAAAACAACTTCTTTTTTCAACCACCCTTGTTTTTCTAAAGTGAATCACAAACCATGGAACTTAACAGACGGAAAAGACCTAGAGACGAATTCTCTCTCACTAACCCTGGCGTATGTAAGGAATAATGTAATTAGAGTAAAAACCATTTCTCTACAGTCACACGGGTACAACAGTTACTGAAGTCAGCTTCCCCTTTGTTAAGCCAGAAAGTCCATTCTAAATAAGGCAAAAAGCACCATTGTCTACAAAATATTGTTGGTGGTGCCTATCAGGTAGTCTTTTTTTTTAATTAGCCCATGGAATGAAGCTCTTTCTTACCTCTTTCGGAGGAGGCAATTTGACACTCTAGTTGATTTTACCATTATGCTTTATGTCCTAGTAAGCACTCTACTGCTCACTTTGCAGCTATTCTTGGCTATTACCCGTTGAATCACACCAGGGAATAATTACCAATAAGGTAACTCTGGCCCTCGGCGGGTTTGCCCACCAGAAAACTGTTAACCATCAAGAGTGCTCTATTCAGCACCCATGAAGGGTGATCAGCTCTTCCTCGGAAGGCTGGTCTATATCTGTCATTCAGGTTGACTGGTGAGAAAGCCGGGAGATCTGAGTTTAAACTCCCATAGAAAGGTTACAGGATGGCCATGGCAGAAAGCCTGATCTTCACGCTGTCATTCCCAAGCTATAGCCACCTTTCTTCTTATGGTGTTTGCACTCAGGAGAATCGATGGGCATTTCACAATCTGATGAGGTGTTTACAGTTCCCAGCCTCTGCCTACAGATGTGCTGGGATAATGACTCCAGGTATGTGTTTGGTACTTGTGCTGACGATGGGGCTGGAAGGAAACCCTCAGGCCTGGGAGGCCTGGTCTCAATGACCAAGTCTCATTGACACCAAAGTCAATCTGAATTACTCCACATTTAAAGTCATCTATCCAACAGCAGAAGTCTGACCCTCAAGACCAGCCAATGCCCAGGTAAACACGAGCATAAGCACTGATGTGTCATATCTGTACAAAAATTTGTTCGGGGAAGTGTTGGAAAACATCCTAGTTGATCAGCAGCACCCAAGGTGAGGCCAGGTATGGGTTGGTCCTTGCATTAGGCATTTCTCAAGGCTGGTACCAGCGCTGTTGGTGTCAGTGCCTGGGGCTACCCTGGTGGGTTCAATGCAGCCCTTTCCCACCACCCTCTCTGGGGGTCCCTGGAGGGTAGGACAGATCCAGCACAGGGCAAGTAGTGCAATCGGGCTCTCAATGGGAGCTGATTACCCTCCATCATGTCTGGAAGGGAGGGACGGACACGCTTTGTGTCTTGATCAACTTCATGCGCCTTCCTATATGGGGGTTTGCAAAATTAGAGTTCATAAAACCTCCCCCAGCCCCTTTCCTGAAAGCTGCACCCACATTTTTCTCATGGATGACTCACTGTTAAAGCAAAATGTTTCTCCAGCTAGAGTTTTTCTGTGCTATGTATTAGAAACAGCTGAACAACTGCCCTAATATCAGGCTTCTCAGGTGATGGTGGGAGCATGCCTGAGTATGCTGGTGTACATGAACTTGCATATGTGTACATATGCTTTGTCTATTTTTGAGTTTCTCTTTTGCCCTTTCCACTCCTTTTCCGTTCAGTTTCTTTTATTTGATCTTATATTTTATTTGACCCTCTTCCTCTGTCTTCTGCATGTGTAAAATGTAGATCTGCAAACACTTGCATTCATCTTTCAAAATGATGTTATGAAGAGTAATATAAAATGACCTCATCCGTTCCTTCATGGATAAACAGAATGATACAAGAAAAAGAGAGTTTAACCAGATCAGTTTAAATTAAGCAAAGGAAAACATTAGATGAAATAACAGGAAAAGCATCCTCAATCTGTCAGATTGAGGAATTCTCAAGGGCAGTGGCTGAACAGGGCAGTTTGCGCATGATTCTTTTGGGAGTGATAATGCTGCTCTGTCCCCAGAGTGAGGCGTGTCTTCATTACTTTGATGTGTGCAACTCTAAAATCAGCAACACGGGAAGCCACGGGGGCAGAGATGTCAGAAATGGCAAAAGGTTTCCTGAGGTGATAAAAGGCCACCTGTGAGGTTGTTGTGAAGGAAAATTCCAGTGACTGTGTGCACTATTTGGAAGAAACAAACAAGAGGGTTGAGGCTGAGACGCATTCACGTGTGAAGGTTGCTCGCCTTTGGGTTGGCCTCTACTGGAGGGCCCTCTGTAGATCTGAGACATTAGTTCCCTTTTCAAAAATTACACTTTGGGATTAAAATGAAGGATGCAGAAGTGGGAAACAGTGCACGTATTTAGGCAAGTGTCCTGCAAGGAAAGCCAGATAGGTTGGGGAAGTGGTAAAGGTAACGAGATCAGCTCTGGGAAGCTAACCCACAGCACAGCAGCCATTTAGCCTGAAGGAACATGGCACTGTGTGCTTGTGACACGATGCTGAGGTGGCGCATGTCTCCCTTCAACCCCTGCCATCCCGTGGAGCCTGGGGAGGCGCTTGGGTGCAGGGTGTATGGACCCCGTGTCCCAGCCCCGGCTGCCCAGCCACCACTGCCCCACTCTCGTGTATGCACCAGGGTGGGAAAACAGACTTAACCAGCTTGCTGTGGCTGGGAGCGTTCCGGCTGCAGGCTGTGCAGGGCAGGAGCAGCCCTTCTCCACCTCCTGCTCAGCCACCAGTAGCCACTGAGGGCGATTAACGACTAAACAGGCTGAACAGGTAGGGCGAGCTTGGTGGCAGAGCAAGTTCCCCTCACGCTCCACCACCCACAGCACCCAGGCTGAAGTCTCTACTTGAATGAAAGTGTAAATGTTAGGTGTGGTAAATGAGTTATGCATGAAAAGTTTAATGTGTTCAAGGATACAGCCTCAACTAGTAGCTAACAGCAATGAATGAGCCTTGGGGCGAGCCCAAGCCAGCTTCCACTCATGTCAATAGAAGTATAGTCTTTTGGCTTCAGTGGGAACAGGATGAGGTCCTTCATGGCCAGCCAAGGAGAGATTATTCTAATGATGTAATGGTGCTTGTAACTGCCTGTTCAGCCTTAATTCAGTTCTTTTGTGAGCATGCATCATGGCACAGTCTATAATTACATGATCACATACTACTTGCTCTGCAAGGCGCCTGCCTCATTTGAAGTGTGGGGTGGGAGTAAGGGCAGAAGGGCTCTCTCCATCCCCCAGGTGTTGTCCTGCATCCCGCAGCTCCACTCTGCAACAGGCTTCCTGCAGGGTCTTGGGCAAGAAAGTGCTGCAACATGTGCATGGCAGGGACTGAGTTAAGGTTTCACCAGCAAAGTAAGCCTGGCTTTTTCTAAATATAGGAGCTTGGTTTTGCAATCTTACTGGGCTCTGAGCATAGCTTTATGTAACGGGTAGTCAACAGCAGCGATGGCTTTAGGTTTAAGCTGCCTATACAGCCTATCTGGATCCTCACTGCAGGAGGTACGAAAATCCCTTGGCTTGCCTGCCGAGGCATGGTGGCACACCTATCTGCTGGCAGCAGTAGACCAGATCGCTGTTGGCAGCAGTTATCAGTTAAAACAAAAGGGTTTATCTCCTTGATCTGACACCACACGCTCGCTCTGCTTCTGGCCATCTTTCCAATCTCACCTTCTGTTTCATCTTACCTGCTCCAGAGGCTGTGGCGGTCTGGCTTCCAGCATCCCCTAAACTGATAGCTGAAAGGCTGGCTGAAGTTGCAATGCCTACTGACAAATGGGAGACTTGAGTGGAGGAAAAATATGGGAGGAAATTCTGAAGCAGTGAAAAATGGAAGGCACAAGAACAGAGTGAGCTTAGAAGTAAAAGGACATGTGTGACCTTGGTAGTGGCAGGAAGCACAGGGAAAGATGCAGGGGAGTAAAGCAGCTGCAAAGGATCTAGGGGTTTAGAAGGAAACAGAACATCCAGAGCAGAAAGAAAAGGTTTAGGGCATGAGCATAACAAGCAGGGAAAACAGATGAAAGAAAACAAAACAGAGAAAACAAAACAAAAATTAGGAGGCAAAAGCAGGAAAGCCCATACAACGTAACACCGACAAGAAAGGCTTCAGATGCGTTCCTCCTGCTCCATCTCCTGGAAGCTATATCCTGCTTATCTCTGGACCCCAGGAAGTCACCTTTGCTGGGTCTCGCCATTACCCTGAGGAGACTGACCAGGAAGGGACAAGGTGTGATGGCTGCATGGTGCTGCATCCTGCGCTCCTGGCTGGGCTCTTTGGCCTCTCTGGCACCTCTTCTCACTCCAGCAGCTTTTAATCCAGTGCACTTGCACTAGTGTTTGTGTCACTTAGGTACATCAGTCAGTTGTTGACTGGGATCTCTTAGTAGGAGAGGCAGTAAACACATACACGGAGAGACAAGTATCCTGGCTTGGTGCTGAGAGCTCCCAAAAGACAAATATTTTGTTGTATAAAATGAACAAACATGTAGCAAAAACTGAGTTTGGTCTCCTGCAAGGGCCGCTGGGGTAGGAAATGTGTCAAAAGAGCATCTTCTTCCGCAGTGGATCTTCTTTGGGCCCGAGTGTTTTCTCATGCAGAGATGGAGTAATCCCACTGACGTCACTGGGCTGACGCCAGTGCAGAACTGGTGTGTGTGACTGGTGAAATAGGTCAGAGCTGGGAACTTGGAGGTGCAGCTGCTGAGTTCACTGATAAAAAGGAGCTTTTGCACCTATTTCCTCTCATGAGCCCTGCAGAGCTCCCCAGCATGCAAAGGGTGAGCTGTGCTCTGCTCCAGACATGCTCCGGGCAGGGGCTGGTCAGGTTTCCTTTAGCACCTCTCTCTGTCCTGTCCCAGCAAGCAGTTTCCACAGGTCTTTGACACAAAAATGCTGAGTTTGTTGACGTTCCACATTTCCTGTGGGTAAAAGCAAGATGAAGCACTATGTTCCTGGTGTTGTCACGCCTGCATCAAAATATTTTAGTTTGCTGAATGGAATACAGCAGCTGAGGACTCGATGTGGCAATGGTTGTGACCACTGATCAGCAGCTTGATTTCACACCCTATTTTTTATACTGAAGTGCAAGAGATTATTATTATTATTCCAATCCCATGTGGGCACTTGATTTTTTACAAAAGCTTTCCATCAGAAAGGTGAAATGAAGTGCTGTTCTCAGAGACACACTAATGCCTGAAGCTGGGTCTGCTCTGCCATTATGCAGAGGGTAATTCTGCACCGTCATCATGCTGCTGGTGTCCAGCGTATTGCTTTGGGGTTACTGGAGTCATCCAAGCTGCTAATAAACAACCCATGTCTTTCCTACAGATGGATCCCTTTCCTCCACTCACAGCAGTGCCGGTGCAATCCACCCACACCCATCACACCTAATCCCTTCTTGGAAGAAATACTGAAAGAGAAAAACATAAACCCCAGCACAACTCATGAAACGAGCAAGAAAGAAAAGTGACGCCCAAGGAGCTTGGCAGAGCCTCGCATCCCCCATGTGAGGAACTAGGCAGCTGACTTCCAGCATCCCAGGTGATGTAATGTTAGTTTAACGGCCGAACACACCTCTGTGTGCTGATGAGCTGAGCAGGCAGGGGCAAGTAGCCGCACAGGGAGCTCTGGAAGCCTCCAGCAAGAAATGCGCCTCAGTGTGTGTGTGAAGCGATCGCTGCTCAGTCTTCATGCCCCTTTGATGCTGGGAAGGAATGCTCTGCTTTCTGAACCAAAGGCACTCCGGTTTGCCTGTGGGCTATGCGGAAATAAGAGAAGATGGGAGCAAGAAGCAACTTGTTCTGCCAGGGAGGAAAAGCAGTCTGAAGTTTGTAGCTATTGTACTGCACGGTACAGATTTTAAACGAGGTGGCCTGAGTGCTTGCAATGGTTAAACCCCAACTTTCCCTCCGCGGGGATGTTTGTTGCCCCGGTGCGCTGGCCCATAGCAGGTAGCTTTTTTTGCCCCCATCCGTTGCAGCAGATTGATATGAGATTATTGGGCTCTTGTCTGAAATCCTACTTGTGAGGTGAAGTGTTTCTCTCCAGCGGTCTCTCTGAGGCATGACCAGGGAAACTGTTCCTGTTTGTGTGTGCACGACGGATGGAACAGCCACTTTTACTGCACGTGAGGCGTAGGGGTTTTTTGTTCCTTCTTTCTCCAACACTTTCTGGGTAATGTTTTCCACATTTGGTCTCAACCCACAGTCATCTTCTCAGAAAACTTAACAGAGTCACCCCAGCTGTATTTCCGTGGGTGGGCGTGTGTGTTTATACACACATGTGTATGTTAAAAATATCCCGCCTTAACTCAGGTACTATTAGAATATTCCATTACCTGGGTATCAGCTTAGTTAAGCCAAGCAGAAGTTTAAAATGGCATATGCCATCTGGAAGGGGCTTTTGCCCCGCTCTGGCTGGCAGATCCTGGTGGTTTGGGGGGTACCAACCTAAAGCATTCTCTCCAGAGACATGGTGAGTTGGCTGCTGCTGCTGCCTGCAGGTGGAAGAGATGCTGGCCTGCAGAGAGGAGCCTTGAGACAGAGAGGACATTGACAACTGATTACTGCTCCAGGAGACAGATTTACATATAAAAGCCGAATGTGAGAGATAACCAAGAGATAAGTCTGCCCATTTTCCAGGTGCTGGAAAGCCTGACTGCCTTCTTTATACAAACACAAGTTTAAGTACTACTCACCTCAGGGGTGTGGGTGAGTTTAGCTTGGTTGGGAATCCATGGAAATGACTTTTAACCCCTAGCATTGCAATAGTTTGCCCAATGCATCTGTACAAATATGATGCATATTTATAGTGTAATGATCCCTAGAGTTCATTAAATACCATGACAAGGACTTTTGGAAAGCAGCCCGCTCCTCCAAGCTATATTAAGAAAGGCGAAACTGTTAACAACAAAATATTTTAAAGTTGTTATTTGTTTATTTATTTATTTATTTTTAACTAACCTTTAATTATTTAGCATGTTCTCTAGGGGATTATTGTTTCCTGTCCCTTCTCAGCATTTAAGATCTGGAGAGTCCTATGAAACAGTCTGTGCAGGCAGCAGCCAGTTAACCCTTTCGTGTTTCCACTGGGGACCTGCAGCTCTGGAGTGCTTCCTCCCTTCCCAGGCACCAGAATGTTGCAGGCAGTAGCAGATTTCAAGCACAGGTCTTCACAGCGCTGAAAAACAATTACATACACACATAAGGCAAGGTCCCACAAAATTTAAGAGGGTGAAATCAACAGCAGGCCACACAAATCTAATTGAAGCCCATAGAGATTAACTCTGAAAGCAGCACACCTGAAAAAAAGAATAAAACATGCAAGTTTTATGAAGCTACAAAATGCTATCATCTATGGGGTGTTAGCAAGGTTACGGTCAAATCAGTATGCAGTAAAAAAAGAATAGAAATCACTTCTGGTGCTCAAGAAAGAAAGGATTCTGCAGTTCATTTACATGTCTTGTCTGTGTTGGTGCTGCAGGGCTAAGGGAAATAAAAAGTAATAAAATCTGACTTTATCTCTAATACCAGCAGATCCAAAGCTAAATATGCAAAAGCACGGTTCTGTTTTGTAAGACAGTACTATTTCTTCATGGCCTTTACTTGGAGAAAAAAACACTTTCAGACTGAGGCACGGGATTTCACAGTTCCCTTCGCAGTGGCATTTTGTTTCAGGAAAGTTTTCAGTGAGTACAGTAGATTTGGGGAGGCTCATGTCTTGCCAGCAGCAGAGGTGGGGAAGAGCTAATTAGTCATCTAGCCCTTCCCCGGGCCAGTAACATGCTGTACCCTGCGTTGCATCTCCCGGTGCCCAACACGCGACGCGGCACGTCCCAGGGGAGCGGCAGGGACCATGAAACCCCTCGCCTGCCCCATCGTCATGCAACAATCCCGCCACCATGGCCATGCTGCCTGCTTCAGGCACCACATACTGGGAAGGTGGAAACCCATGTGGTGCCTCCAGCCCTACGGGGCACAGCAGGCATCAGCATGGGATGTGGATCCTGAACAGTGGGATGGTGTTTCTTATGTTTGACTGGGAAACGTAGCTGCTGGGTTCCAGTTTGTCTCCCGTGGGGAGGTTTTGATGGTCTGGGAAGGTGCTCTCTGCAGGAGGGTGTACAGGATTTGCTGAGCCAAATGGGGAACAGGCCAGCACTGGAGACTGACTTCAGCAGCCATGCCACAGCGGGGCATCCCCGGTGGCCAGGCTTCCCCTTTTCTGTCAGCCTGGGACACAAGCAGGACCCCATCCCAGCTGCCTTACTGGAGCACATATGAGGAGATGCCTGTTTGGTTTGCATAGGCCGCCAAGCTGGAGATTGTTAAAAACTCACCCAGTAAGGCTTTATGGATTAGTGAAATGGGCTGGAGAATTACCAGAAGCTGCTACCAGTCATCATATCTGGTGCTTCCTGCTGGCGCCAGAAACGCCAGCCACCCTGCCCTGCTTGCGGGAATTTCAGCAGTTTCACTTCCATGCCTAGCCCAGGGCAAAACACTCCTAAGCAGAAAACCCAAAAAGTAACGGTTTAAAAAAACAAGGAAAGAGACACATGCGACAAGTATTTCATAATTCAGAAAAGATTTACTAGCAGAGGCTGCAGCTGACTGAAAACAGACAGGCACTGACCAGGGTTTGGTGTGAAGGGAGCCTGAGGCCTGACCTTCAGGGGTACAGCCAGTAAAGGTGGGCTGCCAAGGTTTGAAGGGGACAGGAGGACTGCCCGTGTTTCATTACAAACCCCTGGAGGGTCCAGCCCCTCTCCCTGCATGGAAACCCTGCCTCTGCATGTGCACATCCCTTTCTGGAGCGAGCAGCATCTGGACCTGATGCACGGGTCCCAGCCATCTGAGAGCGCTGGACACGAGGCAGGGGCAGCCATGGTTTGAGTTCGGTCCGACCTGTGTTTTTCTGCATCAGGCTTTGACTGCTATCAGCCTTCTCCCATCCATACAAACTCTGTACGTACACAAAGTCTTATTAAGAAAGGATTGGTCTGAATGTTGACACGTTTTGGGGGAGGGAGACCTTCTTTTAGCTGAACTCCTTCATCCACCTCTAGTGCCTCTTCTACCGCAAAGAAAGGGCCGTTCTCTTTCACTTCTTTCATTGCAGTTAATTAGTAAGTCCAAGCCAGCCTGTCCTCTGGAGCTGGTAGTTCCCTTAATCTCTCTGTTGCTAGGGCATGCTGACATGCTCCACTGGTACCAGTTCCAGCATGATGTGGGGGATTGTGGAAAGAAAGGGGAAAGGGCTGATCAAACAAAGTCTGAGTTGAAGAAAAAAAAAAAGGAAAAAAAAGGAATAAAAGAAGCTCTTTTTGATGAGGCTGAGAAGTTCACAATGAGGGAAAGCACAGGGTGAATGATAAGGCTCCTTTAGGAGCTCATTAAATTGAAGCAAGCAGAGCAGAGTTATCTTATTTCACTCCCTTTTTTCTGCCACCCCTGTGATGGAGAACTCTTTTATCAAAGTGGGGGTGGAAGGATTGCTTCCTTGCAAAATGTTCCATAGAAATAAACATACAACTATTTTCCTGAGAGTTGGTGTACATCAGCCCTTTAAGTATTTGTAAAGCAAGCTGGAGCCTCAGTGAAGGCTGCTGCTTAGAAGTGCAGGCTGCAGGTGAGAGAGGTCCCATAACCCATTACTGTGTCCTCCTCTCAGCTCATCCAGCCTCCTGAGGCAAGATAAAAGTTAAGTAAGACTCATGGACCTCGGGGACAATAGAGGTCAAATCTGAGTGCAAACGTGGAATGTTTGACTTGGAAACAGTGTTGCTTGCTTTATTTGATCTGCACCAGCCTTTACAAAACCAGAGTGAGCAGATGATTCAGAAAGATTCACGCATTGAAACAAAGTGCTGCCCAGCAAAACCTCACATAGTTCTGTCCTTGGGATCTCTGGCAAGTGCTTTTCCTCTGACTGTGGCCAGCGTTTGCTGCCTCAGGAGCACAGGGAATCCCGCCACAGCATGTCTCTGTGTGCGCAGATATCTTGGAGAGCCAGAGAACATAAGAGGCTGCAGGCTGATAGGGAAGTCTCCTAGAAGGTCTGTGTTCAGCAGAAGAAACCAATGTAGGGTTTAAACCCTCATTGGCAACAAGGACAGTGGCAGAGTGCAGAAACTGACAGTGCATTCTCTCCTTCAATCTGAGAATTAGCCAGATTGCTTATCAGAGCTGCATTTTGGGAGTCCGTATGAATGACAGATCACAGACCAGAAGTGAGTGCCTGCCCCACACATCCTCTTGCTCATGAGAGCCATGAGATGAGCACTCACCTCGATATGAAGCTTTTCTTCTTGTGAGGACAGAAAGGGGTGGACGATTGCACTCCTTCTGGCCAGCACAGCTCCGGGCTGGGGACGGGGCAGCAGTGGCAAACAGCATGTTTTCTCTGCAAAACTCTGACAGCCTCAGCTAGAACACAGATTCTTGCTGGTTTCACTTCATAGTTTCTTCCACGGGCCCTAAAGGAGATTATTTGGTTTTGGAAAGCCACCTCATAGCTCTTATTAAACAGCAATCCATTATTGTAAATAATTATGTTAACCTCCCTACCTGGAGGTCCTTCTCCTCACCTTAATACCTCCCTATGGCCAAAATTCCCCTCTTGCTGTGCAGGTGAGGCGTATGGACTGCTCAATTCTACTGCAAGGGATGAAGTTAGCTATTTCCAAAGATAAGGTCAGCCTTTAAACGTGCGAATATGTTTTTGTTAATCTCTCCTCCTACTTCTAGTTGTATCCCCTCCACTCCAGCTACAGAAGCTTAGACCCTTGCTGCATGAAGAGTGATGGATCTTGCACATGGCAGCTCAGCCTGAGTGCAGCTTTACTGTTCTAATCTCTTTCAGGTATCAGCCCATCCTTCTGCAGGCTGTTTTAAGTCGTCTTTTTTGTGGAGGGATTCCCTCTGAAGAGGGATCAGGTGTTTGGCATCTAGCACATCCTCCACTCTCATTTCTCCATCCTCCAATCTTTCTGTCACAGCTTGTGCCAGCAGGACTATAGCCAAAGCTATGATGAGGCAAGGTGGGGTGGGGGATGTCACAGTTGCCCCTTATTTTTGCCTGTCTGAGCCATGCTAGCAAATAGGTGGGTTTGGCTAATATAACCTGAATTGGTAAATGCATTTCTCACATAAATGTAGCTTTAGATAGTGGGATGTACTCTTAGGGAGAAACTCTGGATCATCCATTACCCTACACCATAATCTGGTTTAATGTCATTTTATACCCATTTTGTACCTGGTGTTAACAGAGGTAAAGTGCAGGACAGTCAAGAACTTGTCTATTGTTTGAGGGTTTAATGTGTCCACCCCCAGCTTGTCTCTTTCCCAGCTTGATAAGACGCCTCTCTCCCTTTTTCCAAGCATGGTGGGTTTTCCTTGTTTCTTGACAAGTAGTCTCCAATGATTCCTTATAAAAACTGGAAATGCCTCTATCATGCTCTCTTACTTTTTAAATGGGATGCATTCTGTGCCTCTGTGCCTTCAATCTCCTTACACATGGGTCACACATGATTTATGCATATTGACAGGGGGAAGAAGTAAGACAAGACAAAACAAGACCCAGTGGCCGAAAGCTTGACAAGTTCAGACCAGAAGGCACATTAAGAGTGGCTGATCAGGGGGTACTCTGCTGTTGGTGCAATTTGCCCAGACTAAGAAGGAGAGGTATTTTTTCTACCTTGGAAAATTGCCATGTCTTAAGGTTGGATAACAACTCTGTTAGAGGAGGCCAACACAGCCATTATGGTTTGCTCCTTCTAGTGTTAACCTCTAAGAATCCATAAATATTGTGTAAGTTCCTATATACCACAGTTTATCAGCAGCATATTCTGTTACTTGATTTATGATTTAGGTTGTTGCTTTGGTTTAACAGCAGTTAGCAGTAGTGAACATGTCCCATTCTAGGGTCTAGGAGGGGCCTGGGGTCTCATACTTAACTAAAACCCATGCAAGGCTGTCTTCTTGTGTCTGACAACTGGCTGACACTGCAAAACGCACAGGAACCCTAAAAACAAAAGCAGCAGAATGGGAAGGAAGGCGACTCACAGCTAGGCAAGGGGCCAGCTTTCTCTGCCTTTTCCTTTGCGCCGCCACTTCTGGAAGTCCCTGCTTATATGGCCTTACTATCAACTGATGTTTTAGCTGTTCATTTATGGTGAATCTTAATTAAAGGGAACTGAAGCGTTATCTGAAATCCACTTCCTCTTGGGCAACAGAAGGACTGCCTGAACTCCTTCCCCTTTTGGCTGCTTATGCTGCTCTTTTGAAAGAGCACCATTATAATAGCAGTATAACATTGCTGTATTTACAGCATTGCTGCTTCAGCTTCCTCAAGCAGCGAGCTCTTGAGTTACTGATGAGAAGAATATGTGACGACAGAAGGTAAGCTGGAGTTTCTGTGAAGGGAGGAGTTTAGGAGGGTTACATGACTAGTGAATTTTGAGGTTTTCATACGTACACAAACAAAACCATGTTCCCTACTTCCTCAGCCTGGTCAGTTCTGCCCTCAGGATGGGCAGGTCAGTTGAGAGGGAAGCCAGCAAAAAAAGTACCCAAATGAGAAAAGATGTTTTTCTGACGAGCAGTTGAGATGAACTTTAGATGAACGTAAACATCTCTAGCATTTGAGACTATGTAAAATTCAGATCTGGGTTAGAACACTTCGTGATTTGCACCCATCTCTTGCAATAAGGACACAAGGTTAAACCAAAACTGACCAGCAGAGACAGAATGATCCCAGGTGGAGCCTTAAGGTTAATAAGAGGTGGAAACAAAGGTCAGGCTTCTGATCTGTCCTAGACCAAGGTAAACCAGCAGTGATTCCATTAAAGCCACTTACTTGCTAATTAAAGGCATGTCATTCTGAACCTTCGGCTAGTGAGAAGTTTTAATCATGTAGAAAGCACCTTGGAGAGAACAGCAACAAACATTGGCTATCCAAAAACCAGTATGTTCATAGGAGATGTAAGAGTAAATCAATTTAGAGAAATCATCAGCTCTTCTTTGGTCTCAGCCTCGGGGAAAAAAGCATGCAGAAGCTGGGCTGAATAAGTGAGGACAAAATCACAAAGGTCAAGCAGCAAAATGGAGTCCAATTAGCAAGGGACTTTTAAGTAACAAGTAGTTTTCCTATCAGTACTTTAGCGGCAAGAGGGAGACCCAGGTAACTCCAGTAGGGAAGAAAGGCTGGAGTCCCGGTGTGTTTCATACCTTTTGTGCATTTGTCATTGCTTCAGACAAATACTGCAATCAATGTCAGTGACGGGGGGGTGAGACCACAAAACTAGAGCAAAGACTAGATCAGAAGATCCTTCAGATAGTGTTCAAGTCAGTTGGGCCACATGAGTTTAATCCTAGGGTAATTGCTCCAGCCAGTTATTTAACCACAAAAGCTCTAGGCGTCACCTCACCTAGCTTCTGGGATGTTACAGAGTCCAGAGATTGTACTTGGAAGTCTGAAAAAGTGCAGACGTAGTTCCTGATTTCAAAAGGGGAAAAAAGGAGGAGCCAGGGATTACAGATTGTTCAGTTTAATTTCAATTCCCGGAAAAATACTGGAACAAACAATCAAACTTTGGTAAGCACCTAAAACAAAACAAAGAATAATGGCCAGCAGAGATTTGTCAAAAACAAATTGTGTAAAACGGGTCAAATTTCCTTTCATGACAGAATAAAACCAGCTCTTTGATAAGGGAGGAGCAATAGCAGTGCTGTATTTTGACGGTGGTGAGGCTTTCGTCACAGTGCAACATGATACTCCTCAGCAAATTAATTAAGGGAACCTGTGGTAGATGGAGCTGGTCTAGGCTGATGCACTATTGATTGGAGAACTGCACAGAGAACAGTTATTAGTTATACTTTAAAAAGGGAAAGGCGGATCAAGAAAAGTTGCTTGGGAGTCTGTACTTCTTGGGTCAGTCTGATTTAAGGGGATTACGACCAGCTTGTACAATGGAATAGAGAATGTCATATTCTTGGCTACCACAAAGCTGGAAGGGGCCTATGAGTACACTAAAACATAAAACAATGATTAAAATGTATTCAGACAAATGGTCTTAGAAATAGGATTCATTTCAATAAGGACAGTTCTCAGCTTCTATACATGGGCATCACCAGGAATAATTATTTCTATTTATATAGGGTGGTGAATTTTTCCCCAAGTAGCAACTCTGCAAAAAAAGATCTGAGAGATGTTCCAGGTCACAATCCAAATATGAGTTAATTGCTAATGCAAAAAGGGCAAATGCCCTACTAGGATGTGTGCATAGGCACGTACCCTACAGATAATCCCGCTCAGTTCTCTGTGAGGCTGCAGTTGGAGTGTGGTGTCCAGCCATGGGTGCTGTGTTCAAGACAAGGTCCAGAGGACAGCAGGGGGATAATCAGAGTTCTTGAAAACCAGAGCTAGGAGTGAAGAATGAACAAACTGTCTTCCTGTAGTCTAGAGAAGAATGAGGGAGATGGGGTTACCACTGTCAAATATGTGAAAGGTAGCCAGGAAGAAAAGAGGGACAAATTGTCCTCCAGATCCATGATGGAGAGGACAAGTAATGAGCTTAAATTACAGAAAAGGAGGCTGAGGTTGGATGTTAGAAGGCAGCAAGCAGTAAGGATAATGACACACAGAAGTATCTGAGGAGGGTGTGGAATTGCCATCCTATGTTTAGGAAGAGGTTAGACAAGCATTTGCCAAGAGTGACGTAAGTATAACGATGCTGCCTTGGGACATGAGTCCAGACTAAGTGATCTTCTGAGATCCTTTTCAGCCATATAAATCCCTGATTCTTTCCTGGCTGACGGAGGATGCAAGGCTGATGTTGTGGAGCGTTGCAGGTGCTCCATGTTTGTGGTTTTTAATGCTCTCATTTGCGAGGGAGAGCCAACAGCACTCCTGCAGGAGCTGTGTGCACTGCTTTCTGGTTCCGATGAAAAAGGCTGCAGTGGCAGGTAGTCACAAAGACTGGGACATCCCAGGGTTATGAGATTGTAGTCCTGCATGTGTTATCTTGCGTTTAAATGTCTCTAGTCCTTACGTGGTGATGATACGTGACACTAACCTTGAAAGCATTGATCAGTATAAGACAGTCTGTGATGCTGAAACTCTGTCAGTATGACTATTCCGAGGATTGCATGTGGATTGCACCCTCCTACAGAGCCAAGCAGGGCTGGCTGTCCTGCTCTACATAATTCCAGACTTCTTGCTTCCATTTTGGTGGGAAGCGGAGGCCAGCTCAGCCCACAGCCTGGGCACCAGTGACACAGGCTGGCACTAGCAGCGCTAAAGCTGCCACAGTCTGTCAGCCGCTGGGGAATAGAAATGCGAGCAATTGTTTTTTATCTAGAGTCTCCCCAGGCCATTAGGGACAGAGCTTGCTAAAGAGCATTTTCTGCAAGCACTTCCAAAAATTTGTGTTTCTCTAGGAATTCAATGGAAGTGGAAAAGAATACAGGCAGGAAGGATAGAAATACCCTCCTTCTTTTTCAGTTTCTAAAGGCAGCTTTTACAAACATCAGTATATAAATAGAAAAAAGAAGACAACATTTTAAAGAGGTGGCTAACCCAATGTCCCTTGAAAAAAAACAACCCATAGCAGAGAGCAAACACTGAAGTCCTTTAACTCTGTGTCATAATTTATAGCAGGTTTCCAATTGTGAAATCTCTCAGCGATGTGGGACAGAGGAAAATAAAACAAACAGACAACGGGATGGGAAATGCAGACAAGACGAAATGACACCATGTTGTAATCCTTATGGGAAATCTCTATACAGTTTTCCAAAATACTGTGCTGGTGAGCAGTTAGGAAGCCAGAAGAGCTATATAAACCGAGCCACTAGAGGTCTGTAACCACTCCATGCAGTTTCCACAGTGAGCGTCAGCTTTGGGAGGGAACTATTTCTGTCCACCATCTTCTAAATGATCCCTTTAATATTCTGTCCAGAGCTGTTTGTGTAAGAAATACACACAAATGGAGATTTTCCAGTGCTTGTTCCTGTTCCTATGGCAGTAGATCAAAGGCAATAACAATACAGACTTAATTAATTCAGGAGAAGGAATTCCCACTTGCAGCGGTCTTAACGCAGCAGTAGAGAGAAGGTGTCAATCATAAGAGCAAAGGTGCCCGAACTGGCACGGATTTTTGGGTTGTTGGGCTTTTTTCCCTCTGCTAACTTGTTCAGGAGGGGAGTTAAACAGTAAATGTCACCTGAGCTTCAGAAAACGTAGGGGTTTATATATAACCAACAATTCCTAAGTGCGTATGAACCATCCAGCTGCAAGAAACCTGAGCGAAAACTAGGCCTCCAGTCTTGTAAAAAGAAACCTCTCTGACAGAATTGTATTTCGCATCCAGGTCAAGTTCAGAGGACATCCCTTTCAGCCTTCCTCTGAGTGCCCATCCCCACAAAGACCAGCAATGTCCTCAAAGGCAGCAAAACCTGGGGAGGATCTTGTCTCCACCTGCAGCCTTCCAACTTTGTGCAAATCACAGGAGCAGAGGGGACAAAGCGATTGGGAAGAACCAAGAATTACTGACTTACACACAGAGGAGTGCAGGCAAAAACCCTTGGACAGAGCTAACAACAAATAAAAGCAGCAAGGCCTTTTTTCAGTTTCCAGCAAGAGGCTGGCCACCAGGGCTCCTGGGTTTTCTAAAATGCCTTAAAGACCAGAAGGAAAGAAAAGAGAGGCAGTTTCTTGATTTTACTTGAGCTAGAAATCACCATGATAGTAATCTGGTGCAAGTCTAGAATGGCAGATCTTAGAGAGGCCAGCTGAGAATGAAAAAGTGGAAAGAATGACTACTTGCCTATCAAAAATTTATCATCCTTGAGTGGGAAGAGTATGGGAGAAAAAACTGCACACGAAGCAAGATATTATGGAATTCTGCTGAGTTAGAAATTAAATGAATTAGTTTCTTCAGATGATGTCTTCAAAAATACATTTTTATCCTCACACAAATGTTCTAAAATAATGTTTCACTCATCACTGGCAAAGCTCCTGTTGCTGTCTCCTTAAACAACTGCGGTATTAAAGGTGAAGTTAGTTTAAGCATCTGTCGTGCTTTTGCCCTGTATGCCCTTAGTTTGTGTTTCATATGCAGCTTACCTAGCCTGACCTGCATTTCTTTCTCAACATGGGGGAAGTGACCCACACGATCCTTTGTGTCATTCCTACAGGATGCTCCCAACAGACAGCACTGAGACAACAGGGCTCTGCTGAAGCTGACCTTACAAAAAACATGCTGAACCCCGTGGCCAGTATGTAGTGCAATGTAAAGCGACAGATACTTCCAGGGCTGAATCTGCCTACCTGAAACTGCAATGAAGACATTTTTGCTTTGGGCAAAACAGGGGCACGGGGCTCATGCCCAGCTAGGGCAAGCTGTTGATTTGTCTACCCCTCTGTAAAATAGGCATTAATCAGAAAATCAGATGAAAAAAGGACTCACTCAGATCTGAAGGCCTTGTCTGCTGCATCCTCATCGCATTTGCAGAAATCCACTGCACAAATTGACTTAGAAATTGTTTCCTACCTGCAGCCTGTCTCATCTTTGAACTCCAGGTGACACCATCCCAATGGCACAAAACTTTAAGGCTCTGACACATGAGAAGGGATCTTTACATTACAACATCTTATAGCCGATCTTGTGGGTTTTAGCTGGAATCATGCATGCGCTTCCCAGCACCGCACATGGTAAACATTCTTACCTACACAGAGACCTCTGTGTGTCCATTCATTCAGACACACCATCTGTGCCCACAGTGGGGCTCACACCAACCCACGTGTGTGTGCATGTGGTTTCTCATCATGTATGATTTCACTGAAAGAGAAAGGTGGGGAAGAATAGGCCTTTTCATTTCTAGGAAGGCCCTGAACCATCATGTTGTATATAGATCTGGAAAAAGGAAGTGCTGCCATTTGGAGGAGAGTTTAGGGGCTCTGAAGAGGACGGCCTCCTCATCCTGGCATAATTTAATTTCTCTCTTTACTGGATATTGTCTCATTAAATCACTTGCAGCATAGCCAAGGACAGGCTATATAAGGCCTAATTGCACTTCCTTATGAAACTCAGTAGGAAAACCCTTGACACCTTCAGACTTGCCTTTTGGGGTTTATCATGTATCATATGTTCTTGTTTCCTTGGGAGTTACGTTTTCTCATGGTCTCTTGCAAGAGTTCAGTCCCTTTGCTAAGACATTACCAAGGGCTTTCTCATACCCTACCAGGTCAAACCCCACAACTGGTCAGTGTGGCCTTCCGTAAATCATTCCCTTGGGCTGCAGGGGTTGGCAGGAGACTTGCCAAAGGCCCAGCTCACACTAGAGCCAGCCTGTCATGCAAAGCCAGCATGTGAGAGGACAGCACAAAAGCCGTGATCAGGTAGGACCTGTCTGCTGTAACAGAGGGAATGGGGTAAGTCTCAGCCCCAAGGCACTTCCAGAAGGGGCTGGGGTGATGCCTGCTGGGGGCATTGCTTTTGAGCTAAGAGATCTTAAAATCTGTTATTTAAAAAGCTTAATTTTTAGTATCTTGTAGTCAGCAGGTTCTTTTGGCACAGCTGCCCCCCATCATTGCACTTCAGATGTTATCTGAGTTTGCCATTACGATTCTAGGGAGAGTCTTTGGGCTATTTGCTTCATAGCTGGAGCTTAGAGCCAAAATACTTACCGTAACCTGAGCTTTAAAGGTTTTGCATGTTATTAAGAAAGCAAGCTGCAGCCTGCCCTCTTCCCTTCTTTCTCGAGGGTAGCTAAAATACTGAAAACACAACACACGCACACTGCCTTATAGCTGGCTTCACAAAAACATATCTACAGTAGTGCCATTCCTACGTTAGTAACACACTTGGAAGAATGTGTGAAGCCTAGGAAAGTATGCAAAGACTCATACTAGCTCTGTGTTTAATGATACTTGGATACAAGGCTGGCACGCTGCACAAGTGGTGCACAAGCTTCTGGTTTTCCAAGCCAGCCTTTAAGAAGAGTGAAGAGCATTTGCCTCCTGTGTGCCATTTGTCTTGTCAGGAATGTGCTAAAACAATTCGCTTGTGTACTTGTAGTGAGGGCTGGAGTTGGCCCAGTCCTCATGTGAGTGAGATTAAGGCATTCTGCTTTTTGTGGTCCTTGATAAGGTGGAACTGTCTGTTGTGGATGGCTGGGATTTTTCTCAGGGGCATCATTGGGAAGGGCAGGCTGGTATCTACACTGTGAACTTCCATAACTTAAAACACCAGGAATTCTTTTGTTTTACCTTAAATTTGATTTTTCTGGGGAGGAAAAGGATCCTGATAGGATTTTATTTTTAATACATAAGTGCAGTGTTACAAGAAGTATTTTTACCTGTGGGACAGCAATTGGCACTCTTGGGTAGATCTTCAACTTAGATTATCTTTTCTTGAAATAAGTGCTTTTCCTCTACCCTTACCAGCCTCCTTTGCAACCCCAGAAAAGGTCAGGGTGGTACATTCCTGAAGGCTGCTATAAAATAGTCATCTAGCAATGGCCAGCTTCTTACCTCAGCTACATTAACGAACACCTTTAAGCCACCAGTGCAGTGCAGAAGGTGCTTGTGTGAGCAATATTCAGCCACGTGTTTGTGCTCCAGATACTGGGTTGGTTGTGGAGCAGGCAAGTCTCCAAAGCTGGGATAGCATTCCTGTTACCACTTTCCCATGCCAGCTGTCTCAAGAAGCTGTTACAAGAGGTGGTAACCAGGTGCTTGAGGAGAGCTTTTGCTCCTTCTTTCTCCTCACCATGCTCCACACATCTCTCCCAGTGAGGAAGACATCATTAGAGTATTAGGCCATCTCGGTGCTTCCTTAAACTCCCCTTTTCTTGACCGATCCTTCAGCAGCTTGCTAGGCTGATTCCCAGGTCCCAGTGCACTGGGGTTATGGCTAAGTGTACAAAACAAAGGCAGAGAAATGAGTGGCTATATTGCAAAAGTGCATTCTGTTGACTGGACATTTTGTTTCGCAAGGCTGATGAGACAATCTGAATCATGCTGTTCCTCCCACACAGAAATCCCCTTCTGCTATAGTTGTGCCTTGCATACCTAATAGCTTAGTAATCAGCATAAAGCAACTTCTCTGCAAAGCTGGGGAAAACCATATATCCCAAGTGGTAGAGAGTGGCCAAATGTCTCCCTCTTCACCTCTGGCCCTATACTGACACCTCAGATATTGACACTAGATAATCGTTATGAGAAGTGCCAATGGAAAATGATTGGATGCAAAAAGTGCAGTTACCTGCCCTTTAGACAGCCAAGAATAACTGGAATGTCCTGTTAATATTTTGGTTACCCCACAGGCTTTCACATGAACCTTGCCGGGAGGGTGGCAGGGACAGAACAAAACAGAAGAGGTTATGGGATCATCCAAACCCACCTGCTGCTCCTCACAGGCTGGTTTGATCAGAAGAGCTGGAGATGGAACCACCTCTGTCTCCACTGTGGCTCACACCTGGTGTTCACATCTACCTCAGCAGGTGGACAAGTGCTTTCTGAAGCAGCCCAGGCACCGGCAGGCTCAGTGCCCTCATGTCCCATAGTGGACTCAAGGCATACAAAGCAAGCAGAGTTTTGCTTACCACCTGATGGAGCCTTTCCAGTGTCCACCCACCACAGTGACATGTGAAACCCAGTCATGGGTCACCACTTTGGCAAACGGGTGGGTGGGAGCAGGACAGCAGGAGCTGAAGAGGAAGTGGTGGTATCTGATGGATAGGTGGCCAGGGGTTGTCAGACATTTTATCTGGCAACTCCTAGCATGCGTTGCAGTATGCAGCAGAAGTGTTGGATGCTGATCAGCAATGCAATACGGGATAAAGAAGAAAATTTTGGCAGCATATGGAAGAGATTCAGGCTGTGAGGAGGTGGGAATAGCTGTCTCGGGAAGATCTTTTGTGTGCAAGTTACTACAGTGGGAACTTGCCACACGTTCTCTTGAGTGTCTGGGAACATAGGGGCTGCGAGTCCTGTAGTTCAAGCTTACAGGTTTAAGTCACTGAATTCAGTGCATTTTCATAGGGTGAGTGTAGTCCAGCAACTTCCAGGATAGTTTAACTGTGCCCAAAACACTCCTGTAGAACAGGAAGATTATTTCCAACAGCTCCTTGAAAGGCAGGCAAAGAGGAAGTTGGTGTGACCATGCTGGGGCTGTGTGGGGACGGGTGGGGTGGCTGGTGGGGACACCAGACAGGTCTGTTCAGGCTCTACAGATCTTCCTTCTCTTGCCCTAGTACTGGCTCTGCTGCACCATCACCACCCCAGCCCACTGCCCCTGAGCTCCCAGCCGGGAGAGGCACCCACCAGCCCCGCTGCCTTCCCATCCTCATCCCACCATGAGTGCACCCATCCAGCACCCACCTCCCTGGTGCCCACTATTATCAGTGGCAGCTGCCAGCCAGCCACATCCTTTATTTTGGAGCCCTGCACTAATCCCGTCCACCCTCACACCCCTCAGTTTACAGAATCACAGCAGCTTCCAGCTTGCCATAGAGGAGTGGCCGCTGGGTGACCCTGCCTTAGTATAAATATTTTGCTTTCACTGGAAGGAAACATGACATATATTTGGGGTGGAAGTTATCCAGAGGCTGCAGCCTTGGGAGACAAAACACTGGGAAGCCATGGTGGTCTCAAGGTACCAGCGCTGTCAAACACATTGGACTTACCTCCCACTGTACTCCAGTTGGTCTTCGTACTGATCTGCCTCTTGGTGACAGAGGAAGCACAGTTGGGGTCAGTGCCCCAGCAGTGAGGAACAAGGGTGCCCACACAGTCCCCAGGCACAGCATGGCTCGCCTGCCCCAGCACCCACCTCATGGGTGTCTGAGCACTAGCACAAAAGCAGGTCATGGTGGAGAGAGATGAGCACAGGCACCTTCCAAGCTCCCACCCGAGTTCAGAGCAAAGATGCCATCAGAAAAAATGAGTACATAGTTATGTTTGTTTCTAAAGCCACATGCCTGTGTTAGCAGCCATGGACAAGGTGGCTGTTCCTGAGCTCCTGCTAACAGGCCTCCCCTTGCACCAGAGCCAGGTTAGCTCAAAGCCTGGATGGGTTTTAAAAGCTGGCCTCCAGCTGAGGGGCGTTTGCTGTTGAAGACACTTGGAATCACCTGCCTCAGTCTGCTTGTCTGTAGTGTGTGCTTAAGAAGGAATAGTGATATGATGCTTAAAGGCATGCTATGCAAAGTAGGTAGTGCTGCATTTTACATCTGATCAATATTAATTAATGGCATTTCAAAGTACAAAAGGTGCTGGGATTTCATGCATTTGCTGGAGAGAAATATAATCTCCCAGATTTAACCATTATCTTGCTGAATTACGGATTTGACTTGGCATGGCTGGTTACCCTGGAGTGGCGTCTGCTCGTTCAGCATTCCTCCCTCGTGCACCTAGGTGCTGCAGCAGAGCCCAGCAGCTTCCCCAGGACTCAAAAGAGCCAGATTATCCAGAACAGGCAAGCTGCACCAAGTAGGTTTGTTTTTGGTAACTATCCAGAAATTAAAGCACTAACTTGTTGAGGTTTTAGGCCATGCCTAGGCCCCGTCCTGATAAACTGCTGTGAGTTTAATTATCAACCTTTGTTTCTCCAGACAGTCAAATTTGTTATGGAGAAGATGCATGTGTGTTGGATTCACTTGTGAAAGGCTCGACAGTAGATAATTTAAAATCAAATTACAGTGACACAGTCTGCCACTAAACCAAAACCAGAAGGTTCTCTTTCACAGGACAATGCTCCTCATGCACTGAAATAAAAGCTGAACCAACTGCGCAGTGATGCTCAGCCAGTCCACAGAACTGTAGGGAGGCAAATTGACTTTTTAGGAAGATCCCCAGTGAATGTTAAACAAACCCTGACGTTCTTAGTGCCACTGCCCGGAATCAGCGCTTCGCTCCCTGGTACGTGCGGAGATATTTAAACAGCTCTTGCGGCAGCCGCTGACACCATCATAGTGAATCCTGCCTGGGAGACCTTAGAAATGAGTCACGGGGAGGGTAATTAACCCGTTACTCGGAGCACGCTGGCAGTGCGCAGCCAGAAAGCAGCAGAAAAGGCAGGCAATGAAGTAAAAATCTACAGAATTTTTAATTTTCATTGGCTAAGGATGTCTTTGTTTAAAAACAGAAATATGCACATGCATACACACATACACATACACATACACGTGTATACATGCACCCCCTCTATGGGCAAAGAAAGAAACAGTAAGCTGGTGCAATCAAAGCATGTGTCACACAATCCTGAACAGGACATTCTGTTCACAGAGGAACATAATGTAGGAAAAGAGATTAGGTAGGAGACTTCAGAAAACCCCAATGTGCTGAGCACACCGTGGTGCTCCGGTGCCTGTAATCCCTCCCTGCCAGTACTAGAGTCTAAAGCTGATTCAGGGAAGGGAGGAATGGCTCTGATGAGAGCTGTCCTGCTGCGCCCATCCAAGGTCCTCACAATACACAACCTTGCGGGCTGCCCACACAGAGCGTTAATTCCTCACCTTTTGCTTTGTTCAAACTTGTGTAACCACATTTTGCTAAATAAAACACTCTCATTTCCTACAATCTATAGACCTATTTTTGCTGTTGACCTCTCAACCTGCCGTAGCTGTTTCAGGATGTTGTGTTCTCTCAGCTAGCAGGCCTATGCGCTACTCACTGTTTCTAACTGATATTCAGAGCTCACCGTCATGCTGTGGGAAGTCATGGGGGCCCCACACCTTAGTATGGTGCAGGCTGCTCTCAGGTGTATATACTCAGACTTGTAACTGGAAGTCTTGCTGAAGCTCTTGCTTCAGGACTCAAGCTGAGCTCCTAAATCTTTGAAATCACCACCAGCAGCAGCTTGGCCACCGCCAGTGCCCTGAGAGGCATCTCCATGCTTGTCTGAAGCACCTGGCACAGGGTTATGGAGAGATTCTGTCCATGGCAGCCTTTGGCTGAGAGACAGCCAGTGTCGGGCCAGCAAGGTCCATGAGCTCGCTGCTGCCACAGATACGAAGTGCTGAGAAAGGGCAAAGGAGCTCCCAGCCGTTACAGACAGGCTCAGTTCCCTGCCCTGACGATGACAGACCTGTCTCTCACCACGCACTCTCTGTTTAACAACAGATTAACCGGATTCTTTTGAGCTTTTCTTGTGCTGAAAGGACATTGCCCAAAGCAGCTGAAAGGACAGCCCCATGCATCCACTACTAGCAGCTCTTTTTGATCTGCTTTTCCTTTGACATTGTCTGGGGTGCCCTCCCCTGCAATGTAAATTCACTCCTTTTTAATGCAGTTGGTTTGGATTTGGGAGGAGGGTAAAGTGCCAGCCACCTAAAAGGCCATCCAGAAGAGTTGCCATCTAAAAGAGAGCTGGTGGAGGGGTGATTTTGACTGACTGTTGAGAGTAGTTTGATTATTTAGGGATGGTGTCACTGTTGGCACAAAGAGCTCTGACTCAGCAGAAACAGCTAATTCAGCTGACTACCAAAACTGGTGCCATCTCCAGATAAACTTTGCCGCTCTTCTTGCAGATTTCTTCCAGACTTGTCCCCGTCAGCACCAGGAATTGCTGCCGGGTGCACCTCAGAAGTGAAAACACTCCAGGAGAGACTTGTGAAGTGTTTGCTTCGAAGAAGGGTGTATCTCACACCCTGAGTCCAGCTTTGCTGTGCCAGTTCCAAAAGTCGGCTTGGTGTTTACATTGTCCTAAATGAGAGCTGGGGCAGCATTTGGAAACCTCCCCCTTGTTCACAAATGTTCATGTCTGGGGTTTGGGCTCTGAGAATTATGGATGGGGTGTGTGTGTGTCTCTGAATTGCAGCTCTGGATGCAGCTTTCCGTGGTCAGAGCCATGTCTGTGTAAATACCTGTGATGAAACACATGCTCAACTTTCTAAGCACAAAGCTCTCCTGTGCTAAGATTTGCATTTCAAGAAACAGTGTAGGGGAGATACATATGGCATATGTTTCTGAGGTAGAAAACATGAAAAGTTAGGCACAATGAGGAAGCACGGCACATTTACAGAGAGGGTAGCTGGGAAAGCTCTCTGCTTTCAATCTCTCTCTATCAGCAGAAGAGATGCTTGAAGATTGCACCCATCTCGAAACCCTCATTTTCTTTTGCAGAATAATAAGTGAATAGGTTTTAGTCTTTGCCTGCAGGGAAATGGTTTTGTAATGGAAGGAGCACCCTGCACTAAATCAACAAACGAGAATGGCTGTTTGTTTTTCCATGCACTGGAGGTGAAGGTGCAATCACGCTGGGGTTTCTTTCACATCCTCTCCACTTGACACAGGGCAGGGAACAGGCACAGACACACACAGAGCCGCACATCTCCGTGGAGGAGCCTGTAACTGAACAAAAGCTTCGGTCTCTGCCTGTCCCCCGCCGGCATGCCGTGCCCCCCTGTCACTGGAGCGGGAGACGTGGGACCCCCGGCATGCCGGGTGCTCTCCCCCACGCTGTACTTTTATGAATGCTTTAGGCCAGCACTTGCCACCACAGGGAGCTGCGGTGGTGTCTCATTGCTGGGTACTTGCTTCTACCCCTCAGCTCTTGTGCAATCACACTGAAGTGCGTTGCTGAAGGCAGCTGGACTACAACCAACCGACGATTACAAAAAGGAAGCTTCTTTTTAAGCCCAGCTCTGTTCCCTGCTCCAGTTCACTCTCTTCCACTGGGAGTGATCCTCACATGCTTCTTTTGGCAGAGATGCTGGCTTATGCGGACAAAGCGTTCATGGCCCTCAGGCCTGGGGAAAGGGATGGCCTGGAGGCAGGGAGGGGGACTACAGTGACCCTAGGACATCCCTGCCTCCCTGTGTGGGTGCCGGGAGGAGAGAGCAGCAAGCACAACTGAATTAATCAATCAGAAACACTGATACTGGTGGAGGTATCTAGTTTACATGCATTTATATACTCATAGAAATGCACATTAATACAGCTTATTTCACATAGACTGGGTACTTTTGCTTATTGATTTCAAATACAGAACTATCAGTAGAATTGTCTACGCTACATATGCTTTGTCGTATGTCTAAAGGAGTGTGCTCACCACAGGCACAGACTTGGCGCCGATTTGGAAAAAAAAAGTTATCTAGCCAGAGAGACACGGCTTTTCCTCACTTCAGCTGCATTCCAGAGACAGTCAGTTATCTGGAAGTATCTTCTGTGCTTAGTGCACAGGGAGCATTTGCAAAGGCAAGGGCAGGAAAGAGTTTATGTTTTCATCCTGTCTTATATAAAAGTATTCCCCTTATCTATATATTCCTAGCATTTGAACCATTAGGTCATAAACAGACCTGTGGCAGGAATGAGTATTTTAAGAGAGCATATGCTACAGACAGGTAGCCTTCTCCATGTGTAGGACACCTGATGCACAGTTGCATGCTCATATGGGCTTAAGTTTTTCATATATATCTCCTGCTGGCCCTCTTTGCTCCTAGGAGCTAGATAGAGAGGTATTTATGTGTGCATCTGTGAGTGTTCATGCATGTGTCAGGACAGGTAGTCTTGTGCCTATACAAGTACCTGTAGACACATGCAGATGTATATGTGCCCATACAGACCCACACTGCTAGTCACGTTTACATCTATCTATATACATGCCTATCCTGCCATGCAATCAACATACACACAAGTTTGCTGCAATGAGCCAATTGGGTTTTTTTTCTCCTGAATTGCCAAATGCTGGAAGCCGCAGGCTAGCTATTGTGGTTACCCTGATTCCCAGGTTTCTTCTGCAGCTGGCAAGTAAGTGGCACTGCAAGTTTCCTAACAACTGGGATGGAGTTTTGTGTAAATCACCTTCTAGGCATTAGACTTTTCCCAGCAAAGGAGGGGGGCGGGTGTTTAGAGGAGGGAGAGTTGCTCTCTTTGATGTGGGGATTAGTTCACATGTCAATGTTATCCCCCTGTTTTTTTTTAATATGCTGTGATTTATAGAAGGGTGGCTATGAGAGATAGCCAAGGGGGCACCCACGTGGGGCTTACTGACAGACAGCACCTCCCACAAGATACCTACACCTAAGCAGCTGGCACCAACAGAAAGGCTCCAATTGCAAAAAAAAAAAAAAAAAAAAAAAAAAAAAAAGAAAGCATCATAAAAAAATCCCTGTTTTGCCTAACAAATGCTCTCTAAAAATTAGGATGTGCTTTAATGCTTATGGAGCAGGAGCTGGTTTTTCCAGCAGCAGAGGGGGAGTCTTTTTGCACATCCATAATAAAGAAATTATAAATGCTTTTTTCCTGAAAAAAAAAAGTGTCTGGTCTGTATTTTCCCCTTAGAGCACATATCACTAGTGAGAATGAGGGTAGCTCCAAAAATCATTATACTTGCTTGAAACATACTTAGCAATGCAATTGGTCCAGTCAGAGTTTCCATGCTCTCCTGCAAGAATCTTTTATCAGTGCTTTTGAAAAACTTCACTTTTTGGTCAAAAGTTACATGGTTGTTCTGCAATCCAATCTCATGTCTACTAGTGTCAGAGGAAACTTTCCTGATGCTTTTCATGGGAACTGCATAAGGCTCTGACTTATTAGGCTAGAAGCCATATTCAGAGTAGCTTTGCTTAGCATATCTGAATTGTTCAGGCGTACTGCATTGTGGAGTGGATGGCTGAGGGGCTGGCAAAGGAGACAGTGATGGATACAGTAAGAAAGATCTAACTAGCTTTTATTTTAAAACTCTCAGTATTAAAAATATCAGCATTTTTTCCAAATTTCTATCTGATTTGGCCCTAGTCGATCCCTAGTTGTCCAGATATGTCCAGTTCTCTTTGAATGAAACTTTGAGACATTCTAGTAAAGCAAACCTGTTCTTTTTTTGTAAAAAACCCAGTTTAATTTCCAGCGAGATCAGCTCTTTGAGCCGACTACTTGCGTGGCTGCACTGGTGTTGAAGGCAGTGGGGTGACAAGACTGTGGCAGCCAACTTCAGAGTGAGCTGCTGTAAAACTCCATCCTAAATACGCAGTTTTATGATGTTGTTAGCACAGAGGCAGCATGGGGTCTTCCTCAGGTGTTTCCCCTAACTCCTCTCCCATCCAGATACCCAAAATGCTGCATTCACCTTCAGTACTGCTTTACGTGCGGGCTCCTTCGCTGCTGCGGTACCTTACCTTGAGGGACAGACAAAAGCCCAATCGCTACGTTTCCAGTGGCCTCCCACAATTCCCCCGCTATTCTGCTAAGCATAAAGGGGTTATTGTGTCACCCCCAGGAACCCATGACTGCTGCTGACAACCGAAGCGTGACGCACGACGGGGACGCGCCCCACACAAGTAGGCTTTGTGCACGGGGCGGTGCACTGAAGTGGCCATATTCAAGTGTGGCCTCGCAGTGTGACTTCTCCCACCCTAGCCGGAGCTGCTCCATGTGCTCTGACTCAAATGCTAATCGCCCTTCTTAAAACCGCCAGGAGAGCACAGACAAAAGCTCCCCTGGCATCTCCACAAGCTGTGCGGCGCCCTGGCCCAGGTCTCTTCCGAAGGTACGCGTCGGCAGCATGCTAGCACAGCCGGGCATGGCTCTGCAGAGCAGGGCAGAGAGGGGCGGAGGATTGGCTCTTACGTGCCCGCATAGCACCGCCTTGACTTGCTACTTCTCTTCTGTGCCACCATAAAGTTACTGCAAATACTTCTCAGAAACATGCACAACATCATAATATGTTAGGTGCACATGCATCCTCTCCCCTCTGACAGGTACCAGTAGAGCAATTCAGAATGATGTTTCCCTTCACCCCACCCCAATGCAGGGTTGGGGATGGTGAGGTGTGTGTGCAGAGGGAGAAGGGTGACTTGGTGGACTTGGAAATGATAACTCTTTCCACAGCCTGGGAAACATGCCACATATGTTTCTGGCAAGGAACGGTATTTCAGAGGCATGGCACATGCTGCACACTACTTTTCTTCACAGATGGCCGACTGGGGTCAAAAATCATAGAATCATAGAACAGTTAGGG
>NW_009921827.1:0-207 GCF_000696875.1 Nestor notabilis
GGACAGAGCCCAGGTGACCATGCGGGGGATCCGGGCTCGCCCGCCGCACGCTTCGGGGAGCAGGTAGCACACCAGGTGCGCGGCGGAACATGGACTGTCTCCTGCTTGTCGGCTGGACTTTACCTGTTGCGATTCTCAGCGGCAGCTCCATGCGATTCCTGGCTCTCCCCGGGCTCCGCAGACGCGCGAAAGGCGGGGGGAGAACAC
>NW_009921827.1:751-9473 GCF_000696875.1 Nestor notabilis
TTTTGCAGTCACCTGGTGTACTTTCAGACCAGGTTACTGCAGTTTCTGATGGCTTGTCTTTCTGCCTTCCCTTGTCAAGTAAATCTCGCCCAATACTCCTTTTTTTTTTTTTTTTCTTTTTTTCTTTTTTTTTTTTCTCTTGCAGACCCTTCAGCTGTGCTGCCTCTGTTGCATGTCTCATGCAGCAACTTTAACCAGTGACAGCATCAGTGAATTGAATCATGGTTTGTATTGCTCTTTCTGTGTATATGAACATTTGCATGGATGAAGTTTTTTTTTGGTGGACTAAGCATTTAAAGGGAAGAAGCCACAGTTCAGGGAACATGGAGTGAAAGCAAGGTAGCTGCTGTAAAATAGCTAACCATGTGCAGAGATTAAGTTGTTAAACCCCGTGTGCAAAAGCTAAATGGAACAATATGTAACAGCAAAGCAAATGAATGAGAGGGTAAATACATCCCCATTTACATATGTGATTAGAAAAATGAATGCATATGTAGCCACAACAGCAAAACCTCGGGTGTCTGTTACGGAAGCAATGAGACAGAAGTAATGAAAAGGTTTGGGTGGGAGAGCAGATGAAGCCCTGCAGCGCAGGCTAAGGGAAAACAAACCTGGTGAGGAAGGACTTGTGTGAGCGAGAGCTCAGCAGCTGTTTGTTCCTAGGGTGCAGAGACTAACACTTAGATGCTGATGACTTTGGGAAGTTTGAAGTGCAGTATATGCTTTTTATTGGGTGCGAGTGGAAACAAAGTACAATAGAGAACCACACCAGGGTGCAGAAAGGAAAACCCTCCTGCACCCTATAGTCTGCTCGCTGGGGGATTCCCTCTCCAGCAGCTGCTTGCATTTTTTGGCAGCCTGCTTAGCATCCTCAACTCCTGCCGTTGATTAACACCACTTGAGGAAAGTGAAAGCTTTTGATGTATTGTTTCCACTGTCTAAGGAAAAACAACCTATCACTGGTTATGTTTTCAGCTTAATGTGTGTCAAATAACATCTATTCAAGCAAAGAGATTGATAGTTTTTGCACCATCTGTTACAACACAAGAAGCAGGGGGGGTTCGTTTTTGGTTTGTTTTTTTTTTTAACCATGTTATTCCAATTTAGGAAGAGAAAGGAATTGTTTTATAGTCAGATGCATGGGCATCTTTAAGTATTCACAGAGAAGTATAGCTCAAAACTGCAATGGGGTTGGGAAACAGTTTATTCAGCATAATTACTCATACAACCAGGAGTAGGTGCAAAGGTCCTAGTTCAGCCAACGGCTAAAATTCAGACCCAGCTTCCAGGATACAAGTAAGCCCTGTGTATGGCTAGATTGACAGCAGTGCTAATGTACTTCAAGCTAGGCACCTGCTTACACAGCGGTGGCTGTGATTAGATCTTGTCCTTCTCCTCACAAAGAGTTTTGTAGTTTTTCACATATTTTATCCAAAACAGTAAACTTCTTTGACATGCAATTAGCAATGGCTGAATAAAGGTTATTAGGTAGGATGTAATCTCTTTCTGCTGAAGGTCAGTTACAATTTGAAACCCAGTCTAATCAAGTCACTACAAAGAGGTGAGGTCTCAGTCAGTTAAGGAATTAATAAATCAGTCCTTTAATCCATTTGAATAAGTGGCACAGCTCTACAAAGTCTCAGTCATGGTTACCCCTACAGTGATATAATATTTGCTGTCTTCTTAGGGAAGGGAAGAAACCTCTCAAACATGAGTGGCCTTCACATTTGACAGCAATTAATGCGGGGAGAGGGGAAAACCTACAGATCTGCTGGTGATGACAAATGTCTTCAGAAGAGTGATTGTGGGAATGTTCACAGCTATGCTAGTTAGTCTGTACCTCTCAGTGGGGCAGAAAAGAAACAAACACAGTTTGAAAGCCTGTGTGAATTTCTGCAGGCAAGACTATACACATGTTGCCTGCAGAGCTTTCAGGCCATTCCGAGAATGAGGGAACTCTTCCTGCCATAGTGAAAGTCTGATGCTTACTGTGTTAGAAGGACACCTTATTTGCTGGATAAAAAAAGCTGATGGCTAACTTTTAATCATTACAGATTACGTATTTGTGACACCTGTCAAAGTGGATTCCAGTGGATCGTACATTTCACATGATGTTTTGCACAGTACTAGGAGAAAGAGATCAACTCAGAGTTCCAAGAGTTCCTTGCACTACAAATTTTCAGCATTTGGACAGGAACTTCACTTAGAACTTAAACCTTCAACCATTTTAAGCAACAGTTTTATTGTCCAGGTACTCGGGAAAGATGGAGTCTCAAATTCTCAGGAACATGAAATTGAGCAGTGTTTCTACCAGGGATTTATAAGGAACGATAGCACCTCCTCGGTAGCAATATCTACATGTGTAGGCTTGGTAAGTGTTTCTTTAAAACAAATCAGCATTAAAAGTATTTTCATATGTGGAATAGTAGCTGAAGGTGATTCATATAATATTCAGGATACCATATACCATCTGATTGTCCTGATACCACTAGTTGCTATTGCATTTAATAGAAGAGTTTTCACTGTAGCCAATGAACTGCATCACACCCTTCATGGTTTTTGATTAGTATTTTGGGGTAAAAAGCACAGAAGACTGGCTGGTAGTCTTAGTAATTATACCACAGCAATTTTCATTTGTTGTAGTTTTTTATAGTTGATATGTTTTTTAAGTAAATGCCATTCTGAACTAACATGAATAAAGAAAAAAGAAATCAATCTGTAAGCTTGTAAGGGAAAAAAAAAAATGTACCTAGGTTTCTCAACTGCCTTAAGGAAGGGTGAATTCTCGAGCTCAGCAGCAGTTAGGAACCAATTTCCCTTCACTTCTTTTAACAATTCCAGCCTTATTTGTGATTATAAATTTGAATTAGTTGATCTCTCATGAATGTGTTAAATATTATCATTGCTCATTTTCCATTTATGGCTGTCATCCAAGTTCATGAAAAATTATTATTCAGAAATGATTTTTTCAAAATACGTTTGACAGTGCTCATTGCCTTCAGAGTAGTCTTTACTGATGTAATTCAGAAGAATAATCTACAGAATTAATAGTTATTGATGTTCTTAGGCTTAAGCCCTTGTATTTACAAAACAGTCTCCTATGGATGCAGATTAAAGCAATGACATTTGAGCATAAGGTGTATGAAACTACCTGTACGCTTTGTGGTTGACTAAGGTCCAGAGGATGTGTTGGGTCACCCTCTAGAAGTCTGTTTTGCAAAGGTACTCGTCAATAAGGGCTATTAAACTGTGTGACCAGACCAAAAAAGGAGCTCTTGAGACACCCAGTGTTTCCTTTGAAATAGTAATCAGTGGCTTGAACACTGTTGGTTAGGAAGAGCTGTTGAATACTGATAAGTGGTTGAAGTAGTCTGAATTATATTTTGAATGCTCTACTTTCATTATTTTTCTTATTTATCTTTTTTCCCCTCAGCAAGTTAGAGGAATTAGTATGTTCATAGTTCATTTGAACAGTTGCAAATGTGACTTTGGAGCAGGTGCCAAGTAATGGAATGAAGCTCTCTTTTGTTTTCTAAGTTGTGTTTGTGTTAATACCAGATGTGATTAGCTGTACCTGTGGAGGCTTCGTTTTCACAACTGCTAGCTTTTACCATATTTATTCAGGAAAATAACCTGTTCTCACTTATATTCGTCTTTTCCTCTAAAAGAAGTGCTCTACCTTCACACAACAGTTACAGTTTGGGTGATGGCCCCTGTTTGGTCACATTTTGGTTTTTAACATGCTTTACGAGCTACGTGGAGTTGGGCTTGTCACGTCTTGTCTAGAGAAGGAAGGTTCAAGTCAGCCTCAGGTCACAAAGAAACAGAATGTGGTGATCTTAACTGAAGCTGAAATTGATCTTTTACCACTGTCTTGATGTAGATGTTGTTATGACTGGTAAAATTCACTCTGAAAAGGTCCAGAAACTGGTCAAAAGACAATAAATATTGTGGCATGAACAAATTTATTATGGCAGTACCTAGATTTTTCTAACACCTAGGTTATCACCAATAAGAATCTTTAATCAGTTCCGAGGTTCAACAGATTTCACTTTTTAAATTGTTACTTTAAGCAGGTAACTGAAGTAAACCATTACTTATAATAATCTCCTGCAGGGTAGGTATCACAAAGTGTAAATTTTTTTCCTCTCCCTATATTTATTAAATAATTTCAGTGCACCTAATGAAGGAAAATTATCAACAGGATTCTTAATCTTTCAGTTTGCAAGGCTGCTTTCTTAAAAATGTGTCATCAGCTGTCTGTGAAGACAATGACGTCACTTTTCACTGTGATCCAAATTCAGTAATCATATGTTAAATCTGGATGCTGTGCTCTGATCAAGAGAACCTTGTGAATAGCTTCTATATCCTCTTTGCACCAACTACTTTTGTCACTTGGTTGCCCTTCTTTCCTATTTGCTTTGTTCACTGCAATTAAACCAAAAGTGGTGTTTCTTCTATATGGTTGGTAGCACTAATCTTTCCATTGTTCCTTTCATTAGCAATAGCTTCCCTATAATAAAACTGCAGTGACCCATTCTTTCAAGCCTGGAACAACACAATGTGGTTTGGAAGCAATTGCATTTCAATAGACTACAGGGACTCTTTGATCTAATTTTTTGGATGACCTAGAGTATTCAGTCATTCAGCTGTCTGTTATCTGCCATTGCCTGCGGAGTAGACTTTCAAGAGAGTCTATATGAAATGGTTTGTTAGGCAAGATGACCTTAACTTAACACTGGGAAAGAGCAAGAATTTGTTGTTTTGGTACAGATCTATTAAGAGATGTGTGTATCTTACTTGTGTTTTAATAGCTTAGTTGACAGTAAGGCCCCACAGTTTTAAGCCAATTTGTTGATCTGAGACCAAACGTTTCCATCAGTCAGCACAATTTTCTTGATGTGTGAGAAGGCAAAACTGGATCTATGCTCTTTATCTGAATAAGTGCTGTAATATATGAAGTTAGCATTTTAGAAGAATGCGTACAAGTTTAGTGTGAGTACTGTCTCTTGTCTCTTCATCATGAAAGTATTGAGGTGCTTTGATTTTTTTCAATGGGAAATTTACTTTCTTCTGCCCTTTCCTGCTTCCTTTTTTGCTGGAGCAAATCTCTTATGCAGCAAGAAAACCATGATTATATTTTGTAAATTAAAGTATCTTCTTTCAATCTTCCTGTCTGTTTCACAATCAGACATTGAGTAGCAGCATCATATTTAGTGATGAGTATGACAGATGTATTAAAATCTAGGCTTACACTGTACATGGTACAGATTTACTCAGTCATTTTATCAAAGCTGCTCAGAAGATGGATGTACTTCATTCACCTTCACAGAAACATGTTCTGGGCTATCTGTGGAGAGTATGATACATTCCCTCCAAAGAAATGGTGATAATCTTGTTCATTTTCATATACTTTGTTAATACATTCTCACTTTCAGGGGTGTGGGGTTTTTTTTGGTTTTTTTTGTGTGGGTTTTTTTTTTTTTGTTTGTTTTTTTTTTAACTCTTAAAACTTTGGGTTAATGAGTTCACTTATATTAGTAAATACAATTTGAGTTTCCCTTTCTGGCATCATTTTAATGTGGCCCAACTAGAAACTAATGCAAAATTTTTAACTCCTCTCTCCACTGATATCCATTATTACTTGTAATAAAACTCCTGCATTACTTCAGCATGACTTCTTGGAGCTTCCTTCAAACACTTCAGCAGTCCCAGCTGATATATCCAGACCACTGGTTCGTCTTGCTGCTTCCTCCTGGGTTTACATTCTCCAATTCAAGCTGTTCATTCTTCCCAAATTCTTTTTTTTCCAAACTCCTGGCTTGAGCTAATTCTTACTTAATTCTAATTATATTATTTTATTACTATTGTTATTTAGTAATATAGTATTTCTTACAATTGCCTTTAGCAGTCTAATCTAATTGGTAAGCAGACTATGCCAAATCCACAGAATACAGGGGAGTGTTCAGTTTTTCAAAAGGAGATGGTGCTGGCCACTGTTCGAATAAGAAATTGCTTTTAGGACTTACTCAGTGTGGCTGTTATCTATGTTCCTACCTCATTCCTCCTGTCCCCTCGCCCGTTCTCATTCTCAAGTTGTGCCGTCTCATCTGCATTGAAACCAGATATTTATTGTTGGTTCACTATCTTTAACTCCCCTTTCATGATGACGTTGTCTCTGAAAGACAGTACTGTCTTAGTCTGTGTATAAACTGTGTGGTTATCTCTTTGTATGCTAGTTTTTGTCTCCTATCTCATTGTGTTGGGTCTATGTATACATAATCACTTGTACAAAGTGAACTGTTTGCAGTCACACAGTAAATCAGACCCCTAGAGTTGTCAGTAGTCCATTTGTGTTCTAGAGACATTCTTGAAATTATAACTGTGCATTTATGAGCAGAAGTCATGTTCCCATTGTAAGTTCCACTTTAGAGTGTGTAAGAACTCTCTTACAAAGTCAAACAAATCCAATTCACAACATAGAAAATAGGGAACATAATGAGTGAGTAGTTTATGATATAGTGTTTCTGAGGATGTTGCTGCTAATTGGTGGAGGGGTCAAATGAGGGTATATAGCAAGTACAAAATGTGCACCCAGAGGAAAAAAACATACTTACAACATCAAGGAACTCTCCTACTGTTACACTGCAGAGTAAACACACATTTATATTCTGGGTCAGAAGGAAAATCAGTACAGTTCAGATCATTTAAAACTGTATGAAACACAGGTTTATTGCCCAGGCCAAATTCAGCCCTTAGTGCACTGGCCTGTGGGCTTGAGAGTCTGCACCTGCTTACACTAGAGGTGAATGTGGGCCATTCTCTCCCTTTTATTTCTCTACCTCAATTAGAACAGTGGAGTCAGCTTCATGCATTAGCTAGTGCCCTCCTTTGTTTTTTGGTAAGATGTGATTGTATCTTTCATTATAAAGGGCCTCTTTCTTTTGTCTCAAGTTCTGTTATGTTTGTTAGTGTCTAGTCAAGGGAAGAGAAGGAGGAGGGAAGGATGCATCATGTTACAACTGCTGAGCTGTCAGAGGAGTCTACAACTGGAGAAGGGATTGGATGTAATACTGAGACATACACAGGAGATGTATTAATTCAGTGGAAGTTGTGTGTTCATGTCTGAGGGCAGGACTTTGCTCAAAGTATCAAAGAAGCCACAAAATTAAAGCTTCTTAACACAGTCTGGCCACCTAAGAGGCAGGCAGGCAAGGCAACTCATGTACCCATTCTTTGTAGTTGTTTAATTGCACCCTGTATTAGCATTATTTAAGTTCATGCTAACAACAGCCTCTTATCCTCGAGCTCACACTTTAAGTCTAATTAAATATGTTGAGACAAATAGCAAGGTTCTTCTGCTGACAACCTCCCATCAAAACCAGTGAGCCAGACTGCTGGTAAAAGGACAAAATAATTGCCACTCACACTGAGGTTCCTTTAGAAACCTACAGCTGTAAAAATAGGACAAAATTTCACCCTCTGGGACCTTGAAGAGAAACTAAGTACAGAACTGGTGATTTGACTCATTCTCAAAACTATTTTTAGTCCACCCAGAAGCTAATATACAAATCCTACATTTTCTGCCATTATATCAGCACAACATGAACAGCATCTGGCATATGAGTTCCTTAACTTTCTTTGTATTACCACATCATTATATCTCCATCCTTTATAAAATACAACTGTGTTTTACAGGATCATCATTTTGCTCACTGGACATTTTGCCATTATTCATTCTGTAACATTGTAAAGATGAAAATAAGAAAAAGCTTTACAGGAAAAGGAGGTGACAGTAGGGGAAAAAGACATATTAAAGATACTTTAAATTACACTAGTCAAATAAAGACACTATTTCTGGTCTCAGCATTGGTTTGACTGCTGATGAATTGTGTGATTAGATCATTGATTGTCCTTCTCCATATCTGTCTGATAAGCTTTCTGATTAAGACAGTGATATCCCAGGCATTTTGACCTTACTGATTCTTGATGGGTAAGAAATGGAATTAAAGAGGATTAATGATGGAGAAATAGTCTGCTTCTGCTAAACAGGAAAACTAATAGTGGTTGCATTTCTTCCATGTTTTACATAAAAAAACCCTGGAAGCCTGGACATACATAGAGGAAATACTGTGTCACTGAGAGTACTTTGACTCCATCAGCCTGAACATAGTGGGCTGTTGAGCAGAACAGCTCACAGCAGTGCCTACAGGAGCTGGTCTTCTCAGTCATTTTTGCCTGGTCCTTTATTGCTGGAAATAAAAACATGGTAATTATTCATTGTTGTATTTCAGACCAAACTTCAGGCTGTTGTGAGCACTGCTACTTGCACCCATAAAGCAAGTCCAGAAACGGAGCCATCCATTTGTACATACATAGGCAGTTCATCCTGGCCTTTCTTCTTAAGAATAGTCTTATCACAACTTCTAAAGGAATTAGCAGACTCTGTCTACACTTGAAACATCAGTATTTTTCTTGCTCTAGCAAAGTCTTTCCACAAAACTTAGTTCCCACACTTTCCCTAGTCCATTAGAGTGAAGCTTATAGTCAAATGCTCTCATAAGGGTCAGAAGAGGATGACCTGTCTGCACAGACTTGACCTCTTTGTAACAGGATGTCTTTGATGTAAATGAGGATTTTTATTTTAAGCGCCACTATTTTCATTTGGACCATCTCTGCTGCTAAGATGCAACATATTCTCTTCTGCACAGCTGTGACCTGC
>NW_009921827.1:9504-16249 GCF_000696875.1 Nestor notabilis
TCTTTAGAGGCTGATTCTAATAACCAATAGCAGCTTTCAGGCACTAATAATTAACCTAAACGAGGTTTTATTTCTGTCTTTTTTTCCCCTTCTTCCTCCACTTCAGAAGTGTTTGAGGAAGATACCAGGTTTGCAGACCTGGAGTGTAAAGGGTTTTGTTTACCCAAAACACAATGATGGTCTGTGAAACTGTAGTTCAAGTCCAAGTTAAGCAGACCACTCCTGACCTGCAGCAGTAGAGCAAAAAGTGCAGGAGTGTCTTGGTTTTGCCTTGGCCCTGCCACACAATCCACTTGATCTGAGCAAACGGTGGGATCAAAACTGTTCTTAAACATTTTGTTTCTTTTCCTCACAAGCTTACTCTCTCCTTAGCCTCTCTGCACAACCTGGACCCTGAGGGTGGTGACAGCTTTGTGATTTGCGTACTTGTACTCAGTTGGGAACTTGACTTCAACTCCAACATAGTTATGACTGGTCTGGGTGGTCACTGGGAGTTTGTTGCCAGCTCCATAAGTCTCTGGGTCATTTTGGCATGTACAGTTTCTTCTTGTCACAGTTGTGTTTGAGTCTATGAGATATTTAAGATAATGTTTTCTGATTTTCAACTTTTTAGGAAGGGGTTTTTGTTTCTGATGCATGGCATATCCCATTCTCTTTGAAAGAGATGGTAGACTGATCTCTGGGACTGCTGTCCAGTACTGCAAACAGTGAGAGAAGGATGGAGGTCTAAACACTATTTTCAATGTCCATGGTCTTGAAATTTGCAGTCCACTGATGGGGGCAAGGTAAAAGCTGGGGCCATGCTAGACAAAGACATCAGAGCTGTGATGATGATTATTTATCAGTCAATTCTTCAAGTCAATTTTAGACATATTTTTTGCATCTGATTTCATTCTCTCCTGGGCATGAATAATGTTGACTTAACACACATATAGTGCTCTAGGGATTTTCTAGAAAATACCCTTTTTTTTCTGTTTGCAAGTTGCAGTGTCCAGTGATATCTGACAGCAGCCCCACTTAATCAGCAGCCTTTTGGGGCATCAGAAGTGTTCCCTCTGACTTTACTCCTGACCACATACAGAAGCTGTTACATCTGTTTGCATCACTTTGTAATGATCTTCTCTCAGTGAGCTGGCAGGAGAGGGGTTAAACTTAGTTGTCTCTGCAGTGAGAGCTAGCACTGGACCTACAGTGGGTTTTATCAGCTGCAACTCAGACTTCAGTATCTTTTTTCTAAAAACCACTCATTTTGTATTAGGAAGGCTCTGACTAGCTCTTAAATGGTATCTGAATTGAACTTTAATGGATAATTACATTACAAACAAGGTTTTCCTCTGTCTTTTTGATCATGTCACTGGGAGCAGAAATGTTGGTTCTTTCTTGCCTTTTCTTATCCTGTTTTAATCCCAATTCTGTTGCTGCAGGTCTACCATAAATTACAGTACGCTAAAGGAATTTCCTATTGATTTGCTCTGACAGTGATTTGACCAGCTATGTGAATAGCTGATGGAAGCAGAACTTATCTTTGGTTCAGACAGTAAAGCATTGACTAAAGCTTTGAGGTAAACATTTACAGAAGAAACCTGGAATCGTAATGCCTTGCAGCTCAGGACAATTTACAAACACGTATTAATTAAGCTTCAGTGCCAGCTTTACTGTGTGTTAGATGAGAACAGCATCCTGGCTCATAATAGGTTGACATCAGTAACCTTTTATTGTTTATCATGCTCGGAAGTCACTAAGAATGAGGGTGAAGAAATGTCAAATAATCAGGTCACACGCAAGTGAATGAGTCTTGATGGTTGAAGCTCAGTACCGTGGGAACCATTATTGTCCAGCGTAATTTCTGGAACATGCAAGTTAATTTCGTTTTTACAGTGTGAGTTCATAAGCTAGGGAAATCTATAAACAAGTTGTACAGTCAGATGAAAATCCTTTTACTCAATCTCATATGTGGCTGCCCAGCTAGTTCCTGCCAAAAAATAGTAAAAGAAAAAGGTTTGAAAACAAAGATAATAGGTCTTGAGGTTATTCTTACTGGAATAACAAGGCCTAGCACAAACCTGCTTAATAGTAGAGGAAGCTGAGGCAATAATGTGATGTTTACTCACACAGACAATGGGGTGTTGCCTTTTCACTCTCCTGTGGCATTAGCATTTCTAGCTGTCCCTCTATGTACACAACGCACTCATGGCTTTATTCTTGAGGACTGGATTCTTGCTGTTCACAGTGGGATCACTTGAATGCTTGTGCCTGCCTGCCTAATATATGTTAATTGAAGGACTTTTGTATCTCAACATCTTTATTAATATTAATGGCATGAGATTTTTAATGGACCTATACAAAATATGCTTGACCTAGCTTGAGCCCTCACTTTTGTTTTTATACTCTGCAGCACAGTGTGGCTTCCAACTAATTTAAGAACGTAATATTATATTCTGTAATAGAGTACACAAACTAGTGAAACATGGATTACTCTTCAAATCTGCAGTTTCTTTGCCATGAGATATGGAATTTATATAACTCCAGAATATAATTCGTTTGGGTTTTTTTTTTAATCATGAAATTAAAACCAGATTTGCTTTTTCCTTGTGCAAATTATTACACTCCAGTGAAAAGAGTGAGCATTTAAAAATAATTCTATCTTGACCAGCCTTGGCTTATGCAACACACTCATTTTTTATTTTTTTTTAGGAAGAAGTTATCAAAACAGTAAATCATAAAATTAGGCTAGACTAAACCTTAGAAATATTTTGAGTTAATATTGTAATTGAATTATAGCCTGCTTATTGTAAAGGGCAGGTAACACAGAGATGGAGAAGAATGTTTAAACTTTTCTAAAAATGTGCCTACCCAGTTTCATTTATTGTTAATGCCTGACAGAAGGTTTTGCTCTTTGTTTTGTTAGTTCCAAGTATAATTTAAAGACTAAAATACCTCTCTTGGGCTAGGGATGAGATGAATTTTTTGCAATGATTATAGTATGAGCAAGAAAAATGCTTCCATCACTTGTAATTTTTTGCTACTTTTTCTGACGAAGGATCCTTCCTGATAGTCTGCTCTATGTTACACTGTTTGCAGTGGATGTCTGTGAAATCAGTTTAAAGACCAGACAACCACAACAGTATCTTCAGCCTCCAGGTTTTTTCTGTTTGCTGGCTTCTCTTCAGGCTAGAAGCCATGGAAAAGCTGTATGGGTATTCTTTGCACTCCCAACATCTCATGCTGATGATCAGATTGTTATTCTGGTGGGAAAAGGACAATTTCCAGGTTGAGACACAAGTGAGCAGCTGATATCTACTGATTCCTGCAGCACAGTATCTTCCACTCTCATTGACAGGTAATTTCTGGTTTATGAGCTTCATCTAAAGCTTTTAGTCAATGGAAAGTTTTATGCTGATTACTTTGGATCAGAACGTGGCCTCAGGAGTGTTCTCTTTTCTTCCTCCTTATATCATCCTGGACCTTGAGTCCAGAGGCTCACCATTCCTTTGGGAAGCATTATTACAGTTACTCTTTGGTTTAGAGAAACATTTTGCAAATAGAAAATACCACTGGCTCATTGAGAAAGTGAAGCATGTCCATTTCTACTGTGGACTAGTTAAAGCCTGGAGTAAAATGAAGCAGGAGTTCAGGCAGTTTCCCAGAGAATCAGCTGCTGCTGCTGCTAGAAAATGCACCAAAGTACTTGGTATCTGCTGCCTGAAGCTACCAGAATTGCTACCAGAATTGTTTCAGTGTACTAATAAAAATTGTTTTTGTTCTGCTATGCCGCCAGAATATTGTGACAATGGAGTAAAGGAAGCATGACGGCCACCAAAAAATACAAAGTCAAGAGTAAATGTAAAGACATTACTTGGCTGAATCCCAGTCAAGTCCTCATGAAGTCTGGCATTGGGAGTAAAAGAGGAAAGTAGGTTTTGAGGCTTGTTTCCCTTGCTAGACAGAAGATGGACTTCACAGGTTTTGATCTCCAAAAATTTACAACTTGTCATCCTGGGAGCACCTGTAGGAGGCAAGTCCTCTTTCATAGTCTGGTTTTGATAGGATAGCTGAACAATTGCAGAGAGGTGAACATGTAGTCTGTTCCTGAAATAGTTAATTAATTTCTCTGATTCCTCTGATTACCAAAGAGTCCTTGGTGGTCATTTTAACTGCCTGAGGCACAGAGAGTCCTGTGGTTTTCTCTTCTGCCATTCAATAACTATATTCTGTACTGGCAAAATAGTAATTATCATTTAAATTGACACCTTTGTGGTTCTTCCAGGAAGGGATTTTAAAATTTAAGGAGAGTATTGATGTGATTTGTCTTTGATTTTTGTGGTAGGTGGATGGATGTAGGATTACTGCAAAAAATATTAATGTAGACAATGTATATCAGTATTGCATGACTTCTATCATTATATGTTAAAGGAATAAGTCACTCTAAGTCTGTAAATTATCTTATAAAGCTTATTTACTCTTGGAAACAAAAATTCAGATTGGTGAAATTTGTGAGAATTAGTACAAATAATTTGAAATACTATCCAAGTTTCCTATTCTAGCCCTTTTGAGGGGTTCAATGCAGATATATAAGGAAAAGCCCTGGATAGGGGTGGTCAAATGTGGAATCTTGGGCTGAAACGGTTCCAACAGGATGAGGAGTGTAGTTTAAACCCTCTCTTATCTCACCAGTGTCCATATGCATGCTGCCTCTCCACAGCAAGATGTTTGATTGATTCATAGCAACTGATGGGCAGTTTAAAATTTCAAAGCTTTTAATTTCCTTGTTCCTGACAGATAAAGAGGGTGGGCATTTCCTGATAATGTGGTATACATTCAAAATGTTTAAGTTCCCTATGGTGCTATTTGTGGCTAATTTACTTCCATAGCACATTAACGCTGCTGGCTTTATGCTGTGGGAGGAGTGTGTGGTGTAACACGCTGTGAAGAGAGGAAATGTTTCACAACAAGAGGTCCTTCTAGCCTTTCCTCTGTTTACATTACCACCTGGCAAGCTGAAAAGGTGGAGTAAATGACTGATGATCCAGATGATTGCATGAACGGTCACATCTTTAGTCATGACACATTAAGCTAGGCAAATTCACACTAGAGAAGTGGCAGGATTGCACTTTAATTCCTGGAACCACATATAATCTTATGTAGGAAAATGTGTAGGCACAAGCAGGGCTTGAGTGCCTTTATGCTAGTAGTCTTTGGGCAGCAGTGCCCCATCAGTGGGCAGCCAAATTCCTCCAGATAATCTGAGCAGCCAGATTATTTGGGGGAAAGTCAGGGATATGCTAATGGGAGGGATAGGCTTGAGGCCAAACTCTAGCAAAGAAGTTACAATCTGAGAAGGCTATATCAGTGGCTGTGCAAGTGGCACAGGGTTTCAGAAACTTGGAATGGGAGGACCACATTCTTCACTTTTCATGTTCACTTTTCTAATTCTTGCCTATGAAAGCAGACCAGTTATCTCTTGTTTATGGGAGCTGGTGTGCTTTGACACACTACTTGTTTGACTCATGCAGCACTTCTAAGCAAATCAAGCGTATCCTGATTTCTGAGTAGGGGTTGAAGATACAACAGCAGCTAAACTGTGCAGCACTTCTCTCAAGTTATGGCTGAAGTTATGTATTTCATGCCTGAAGCCCACAGAGAGCAGCTGGGGGCTGCAGTGTGACATGGAGGGAACTCAGGTCTTGTGTTCTGTGGTGTCGGGACAGAGCAGAGAGACACTCAGGCCCTGGGACTGAGACCTACAGAGGAGATTGAAGTGTCTAATTCACACACTTCCATGATGTCCCAGAGCTTCTGTGACCCTGACAGCACATTCCTCTTCTTGGAGCTTTTTTCTTAACCTATGCTTAACCTGACCTTTGCTTAACCTACTGTTCAGTAGATTGATTGCACAAAGAGGGTCAGGCTGCTTAGGAAATTTTGTCTCCAAAATATTTTGCTGATTTTGTTTTGTTTTGGGGGTTTCTTTATAAAACTCTTTATAACTTTGCAGCATGCTGAGTTGTCAACAAACTCCAGATAATTGTATCTTCCTTGACTTTATTGCATTTTTATTTCAATAAGAATGCCTACAGTGTTCAACATAGCATCAACATCTGTGGCAGTAGGTTTTTAGATTTCTTAGACTAATTCAATATAAAGTATCTCACAGAATAAAATAGTTACTTTTAAGCACAACCTTCCCTTTGTCACTTTAGCTTTTCTATTTCCTGAGATCTCAGAGATCATCACAGGGTGATGAAGGGAAGCCTTGGCTGTAGCAACCATGAGATGGTTGAGTTTGAGATGCTCAGGACAGCGAGAAGAGCATGCAGCAAGCTCACTGCCCTGGACTTCGAGAGAGCAGACTTTGGCCTCTTCAGGAACCTGCTTAGTAAGGTTCCATGGGATATAGTCCTAGAGGGCAGGGGGGCCCAAGACTGCTGGTTGATATTCAAGGATCAGCTGCTACAGGCTCAGGACTGTTGCATCCTGACTAAAAGGAAGTGTGGCAGGAGGGCCAGGAGACCTCTATGGATGGATAAGGAGCTGCTGAGGAAACTTAGAGGGGAAAAAAAGAAGTTTATAGAAGGTGGAAGTGAGGACAGGCAACCTGGGAAGATTACAGGAATGTTTTCCGGGAAGCCAGGGACCAGGTTAGGAAAGCTAAGGCCCAGTTAGAATTAAATCTGGCAAGGGATGTGAAAAATAACAGGAAAGGCTTCTATAGGTACGTAGCAAATAAAAGACAGACTAGGGACAA
>NW_009921828.1:0-2451 GCF_000696875.1 Nestor notabilis
GATGGGACCCCATCCCACGTCCCTGCCCCCCAATTTGTTCCCTGGGGACCTCTCTGGAGCTCCCACCTGTACTTCAAGAGGGTGTTCTGAGGGATCTGGTAGTTGGTCATGGGCTTGCGGAAGGAGTAGATCTTCTGCAGGACGAACTCGCGGATCTTGGTGACGGCCTTTTGGGCACAAAAAGGGGGATTTGGGGGTGTCTTTGGGTGCTGAGGGGCTCCCAAAGGTGCTGAGCGAGGGGGGGCACCTTGATCTTGAGCTTCTCCAGGATGTGCTGGACGTCGGCGCAGGCCACGGTCTCCCGGAACGCTTGTTCCTTCACGGAGTTGATCTTCCCATTGAGCTCCTGAAGCTGCTCCAGGAACTCTGGTTCTGTCACTGGGGCTTCCAGGATGGTGCTGAGCAGGGATAGGAATGGTTGGAGGGACCTTCCAGACCATCTAGGACCTGGTTTGCAGCCATAGGGTCACGGTATGGGCTTGGGTTGGAAGGGATCTTGAAGAGCATCTAGGTCTTGGTCTCCTACAAGAAGGACCATGCGATGGGAGCTGGGACCTTGAAGTTCCTCCACTTCCAACCCAACCCACTCCATGATGTCCAGCTGAAAACCAAGACCTAGATGGGCTTGAAGGTGCCTCCAACCCAACTCATTCCATGACCCTATAAATGAAACCACACTCTAAAAGACCTTTAAGTCTTCTCTAACCCATCTTATAACCCTCTAGATGAAACCAGGCTCTACAAAACCTTAGAGTCTTCTCCCACCCACCCCACCCCATAACCCTGTAGATGACAACAGGCTCTAGAAGACCTTGAAGGCTTCTCCAACCCAACCCATCCCATGACTCTATCCATAACACCAGATTCTAGATGACACCAGGCTCTAGAAGACCTTAAAAACTTCTCCAACCCAACCCACCCCATGATGCTATAGATGAAACCAAGCTCTAGAAGCCCTTGAAGGCTTCTCCAACCCAACCCATCCCATGACCCTATAGATGATACCAGGCTCCAGAAAACCTTAAAGTCTTCTCCAACCCAACCCATCCCATGACCCTATAGATGACACCAAGCTCTAGATTATACCAGGCTCCAGAAGACCTTAAAGTCTTCTCCAACCAAACCCACCCCATGACCCTATAGATGCCACCAAGCTCTAAATGATACCAGGCTCCAGAAGACCTTGAAGTCTTCTCCAGCCAAACCCACCCCATAACCCTATAGATGACACCACGCTCTAGATGATACCAGGCTCCAGAAGACCTTAAAGTCTTCTCCAACCAAACCCACCCCATGACCCTATAGATAAACCAGGCTCTAGATGACACCAGGCTCTACAAGACCTTGAAGATGTCTCCAACCCAACCCACCCCATAACCCTATAGATGACATCAGGCTCTAGATGACACCAGGCTCCAGAACACCTTAAAGTCTTCTCCAACCCAACCCACCCCATAATCCTATACGTGACACCAGGCTCTAGAAGACCTCAAAGTGTTCTCCAACCTCCCCCCATTCCATGACCCCATAGACAACACCAAGCTCTAGAAGACCTCGAAGTCTTCTCCAACCCCCCCCATTCCATGACCCTATAGATGACACCAGGCTCTAGAAGACCTTTAAGTCTTCTCCAACCCCTCACTCCCTGCCTGAAACCACCTCCCACAACCCATCCCTCTGGCCTCCAATCCCCCGTCCAGCCGTTCCCTCCACCCCAGTTGGCCCCATCCCACCTGATCATGGCTCCGGGCACCACCAGCTCCTCCAGGAGCTGCCCCAGCTGCAGCCGGACGAGGCGGCGGTTCCGCAGCCGCAGGTTCATGGCCACCGACTGCTCCTGCAGCGTCCGGATCTCGGAGCTGATGCTGCTCAGGTCACTCTGGAAGGAGCCCAACATCTGCTCCATGCGCTGGGGACACACACACACAGTGGGCTCAGGGGACACCAGGAGGTGGCCAAAGTGGGGGACACGCACCTCAAAGGGGGGTCTCACCTCCAGGATGGTGTCACAGGCGGTGATCTGGTTGTGGAGGGACGCAATGTTCTCGCTCTCTTTGATGTCCAATGGGGGGTTAATGGACAACGACGACATTGAGGGACAATGAGAATGTTGGGGGACCCCCCCCTCCAGCTTGTCCCCCCTTTATCCTCCCTTTTCCCTCTCATGGAAGGATACAGTCCCGGATGGAGGCACGTTCCACCTCCTGCAGCTCCAGCTCCACCTGCTTGGAGTATTGGCGTAGATCCACACCCTGAGGGGACAATGTGGGGCTGGGCTATGGGGCTGGGTTATGGGGATGGGGCTGGGTTATAGGGTGCAGAGGATGGGTTATGGGGCTAGGGCTGGGTTATGGGGCTGGGGATGGACTATGGGGCTGGAAATGGGTTACGGGGATGGGGATGGGTTATGGGGCTGGGGATGGGCTACGGAGTGCAGGGGATGGGTTATGG
>NW_009921829.1:0-211 GCF_000696875.1 Nestor notabilis
CCCCTCCCAGCTCCCGGGCAGGTACAATCAGCGTGTAATGGGATCCCAGGTCACGAACAGGGTCTCTATTGTACATGAGAGGCCCCTTCCCTATAAAACTCTCCAACAGTTGTTACTGGGCGCTGGGGAGGGGGTATAAGTTAACGCGTTTAGAAAGAAGCATTCTGCAAAGGCCGGAGGCGGGTTTTTCTCCCCACCGCAGCCGCGAGTG
>NW_009921830.1:0-205 GCF_000696875.1 Nestor notabilis
GCCCCACTCGCCTCCACCACTGGTCCCATGGCGGTCCAACTGAGCTAGTCAGGTGCGGCAGGAACAGTACAGCAGGCTCCACTACCCTGAGACAAAGGAACCGCATACCCGGCCCCCAAAGCTTATGCCCCGATCAAGGATTCGAGGCAGCTCCACGAGGGTACAGAATAAAGCCAAGCCATAAATAAAACTTAGAGCAGAACAA
>NW_009921831.1:0-2398 GCF_000696875.1 Nestor notabilis
TCCAGCACATGGGGTGGATCTGGGCTGAAGCACACACTGAAGCCAGGTATTGTCACCCAATACCCTCAAGTCCTTCTTCTCAGGTCTGCTACATCCTGGCTCCTGCAGCCTGTAGTTGCTTGGGATTGCCTTGACTATGGGGCAGACCATGCTCTTGGCCCTGTTGAATTCCATGAGGTTCTCATAGTCCCAGCTCCCCAGCCTGTCCAGGTCCCTCTGGATCTCATCCCTTCCCTCCAGCATGTCTGCCACACCACACAGCTGTGTCACCACAAACTTGCTGAGGGTGCTCGATCCCACTGTCCATGTTGCCAACAAAGATGTTGAACGACCCTGAGGGACACCACTTGTCACTGACCTCCATTTGGACATTGAGCCATTGACCGCGACTCTCTGAGTGTGGCCAACCACCCAATTCACCAGGTGGTCCATCCATCAATTCCATGTCTCTCCAGTTTAGAGATAAGGATGTTGTATGGGACAGTGTCTAATTGTACAAGTCCAGGTAGATGATGTCAGTCACTCTTCCCTTATCCATCAATGCTGTGGTCCCTCACAGAAGGCCACCAAATTGGTCAGGCACAATTTGTCCTTAATGAAGCCACGCTGGCTGTCACCAGTCATCCCCTTAGGGTTGACATGCCTCAGCATAGTTTCCATTTGACATTAAACACTGCCTTGACCTCACCTAGCAGAACCTGCCTCTAAAGTACATGAGGGGAAAAGAAAAAAAGAAAAGCAATCTTCAGCCTTCCCAGCATTCCAGATTGAGACTCTCAACTCATGGGTGGCACTGGGTGAGCAATTGCACAGAGGGGAACAGAATGTGAGTGCAACAGAAAGTGACAGCTTTGAGAAACCTGTCTGCACTAATATTTTATAAAAAAATTGGATTCTCAACAGACCCTGCAGAAAATCCACACTCTAGCAGTGTCATGATCACCTGTACTCACAGCAGCACCAGCTACAGGAACAATCACCGAGCCTCTTCCACTCTACTCCTCCAATAAAAACCTGTTTTTCTTCTCATTTAACACGAGCATAGAGAACAGGGAGCACGACTAAGCACACCAGCTGCCCAGTGTACCTTCAATCAGCTACAAGCCACACACTTGCTTTGGGACAGCCTGTTGTAAGCACAGTCCTCACTAGAAATCATTACATTACACATGCTAGGTAGTACCTTATTGACACCATGTTGTCATGAAAGCATCACTTACAGGTACGCTGTGCCAGATTCAGCTCAGTTGCCTGCAGCCAGGTGTGGAGTGGATTTTGACTCACGGTTCCTCTGGCTTTATGTGCTGTGAACCCCTCTTTCCTCGAAACTGAAAACATGTTCAGAACAGAACAACTCTGGAGCTTGTCTGGCCCACTCTGGTAGGAATTTGTGCTAATGCAGCCCACAACACCAACCAGGTAAGGACTGGAAGATCTTGGATGTGTGCTACTGGTTATAGCACCTCACAGTTGGCCTTGCAACCATATGCAACACAAGCTAAGCAACTACAACAACCAGTAACACTGGTAACGACACTTGTTAATCCCACTAAAATGTCATCTTTCCTAGGAAGAAGGCTGAAATCCTCAAAAGATACGTAAACTGTTAGGATAACATGGCACAGCTGAATCCAAAGACACACCTTCCTCTCAGAACAGCAGGTTGTGACCTTTCAAGGTCAGTCCAGAGCTCAGACTGCATTAATGGCAACACGAGTCCACTTACCACACGGAGGAGGACTCCCGCCTTACACCGAGCTGTGCCACACCAGGGAGGAGGCCCAAGTGCCCAGTGTAAAGGGTGCCTTATCTGAACTCCACACACATTTACCAGTCCTCGAGGAACACCGCTGCCCAAAACAGGGCAAGGAGACAGCTGCAAATAATACTGGGGGTTGCCAGCTTCAACAGATTAAAAAACTACCGTGGAAGAGTTTAAACTCGGCCCTGCCAAGCTTCGTACTTCCTGATGCACCTCAGCCGGCTTCCAGTCGTGCGGGGCGCGACCCGAGGCGCAGACACCAGCCCTGCGGGAGGAGAACGCTTTAACACAGCCCCGCGTAAAGGAACGGATGAATAAACCTCTGGATCTCCGAGCTGGGAACGGCTTACAGAGAACAGGGACAGCATACGGGAGGGAATGTCACACGGGAATTCCCTGACACACACCCCCTCGCGCCCGCCCCAGGCGCGGCCTCCGGGGACCCTTTTTAAGGGGGGAAAGGGTTATTTCGGCCTCCAGGCAAAAACACCGCGTCCGGTCCTCCCCCCGGTGCCCCAGCCGCGCACGCCTCTCCTCACCCCAGCTCGCCTCACCTCGTCCCGGTCTGACGCCGTCACAGACGCGGCCCGGCGTCATGACGTAATCGCGCTGCTGCCCGCTTCCAAGATGGCGGCG
>NW_009921832.1:0-1527 GCF_000696875.1 Nestor notabilis
GCGGGGTTAGTTGTAAAACAACAGGGGTGGGTCGCATGCACTAAGGACTAACACCGAGGGAGCGCCTGGCGGCCGCGGGGAACCAAAACTGTTAAGCAGCTTTATGGGAGGCTGAAGGGGACAAGCACCGGGCAGACCCCCCCGCCCCGGACACGGCCGGAACGCGGGCTGACAGCCGCGCTCCTGTTCGCGTTAGGAGTGAGCGGTTTTAATCACAGACACCGGCCTCACCGGGCCGAGGAGCAGCAGCCAGACCCGTGCCCCGACAGCGCCCAGCACGGTGGGTGGTAAGTAAGCTACTCACAGAACACCGGTGCGGGGGTCCGGGCTGTGGCGGGCACAGCGGGGCAGGCTCCTCCCCACTGCAAAATAAACCCAGTTACAAATAAGCGAGTTACAATATGCAAAGTTCCTCCACACGCTGGTGCTGAGGTCCCAGGAGCAGCAGTGCGCTGCTGGCAACTCCTGCCTTCCCTCACCTCACCCTGACCATGGCCTTAGCTCCAGCCCCAGTCACCTCTACCGCTCGGCCACCTTCTGCCTGCCTGGCCTTGGATAAAAAACATACACAAACGCTTTTTTTGCAAGTCAGAAAATGCCACGGAAGTGGCCCTGGCTCTGGTGTGCACACTAAACAGGCAGGCTCGGTCTATACCCTGCTACTGAAGTATCCTGGTCCCAGACTGTGCACTGTTTTGGTTGTTTCTGATCTGGAAAAGTACTAAAACCAGACTTGAGCCCATGTTAGAAATGTGCTCCAACTGATTTTGTCATCCTCACAAAAGATGAACACCTTTCAAAATGGGCACATCGGGGCCAAATGTGGTCTGTCTTGACTTAGCTGAAGTAGCGAGGCAGCTCTCAAATGCTGGAGGTGTAAAAATGAGGTGGCTAAGCACTAAAATGAAAAAAACCAAAAAAAAAAACCAACCAAAAAACCCATTTCTGAATTTCATATAAACAGAGGAAGAAATTATAAAGTGAGAACCAGTGCTACTGGTGTGCCCACAGAGGGTCAGGGAGACCTTTAGGGAAGGGCTGAAGCGCTGCAGAGGTGGCCGCGGTCACTGGGTCAGACAAACACAGCGTGGCAGCCACAGGCCTGAATTGGAAACGATCCATCCAGATTTATTGATTCCTACTAAAACAAGATCCTGTTAACAGTACGTAACTGTCTCTACAAACTCACAGCTATCTGCCAAACAATAAAAATTCCAAACTACAAAAGATGAGTTGTATTCAGTAAATATAAATGGGGAATTTAGGCTTTGTGTAGAATGTTTTATCAGACTATTTACAGTGCAACACAGATCATTCGAGTTCAGATCTCGCCAGCTTCTCTCTCTTCTGATCTCTTGGAACGAGATTTGCCATTTGTGCTCTCGTGACGCCTCTCAGAAGAGTTCTTCTCTTTCCTCTCTCTGTCTCGTGACTTTTCTCTTGAAGATCGATCTCTAGAAGATCTGAAGTACAAAGTAAACCATCGCTATGAGCTTAACAACTAAAAGAGTTTCAAACACGCAGAAA
>NW_009921832.1:1565-18204 GCF_000696875.1 Nestor notabilis
TTTTGTGCAGAAATGTGCCTATGTACTGCACTGCTGGGAATGGCAGCCTTGAGACAGCAACCCTGGGCCCTCCACAAGCTTTGTGTAAGAGAGCACCAGTTTTATGGTGCCAAACACACATCTCAGCCTTTGTTACTTTCTCCTTGGAATGATCCTTTCAAGCTCTGGCTACAGAGGCTCTCTGAGGTCTTCCCTGGGCCCCTTGTTAGTTAACTGGGCCCTGCTGAAGCACTTCCAATTTCTTCCTCACCTATGACTCAGCTCTGCTTGTGTCTTCTAGAGGGTTTGTTCACTATGCTCTAAACTAGTGGCTTTCTGCTCAACCATTGTAAATACCAACTGTATTCTCTGGACTCGAATGCTTGCTCAGCCCTCAGTTTTACTGTGCAGCCTGACAAGCGTGGTCCTGGGCAGCCCCCTGGGTTCACAGTCAGGGTGACAGAGATTTACATTCATAGCCCACACCACAGGCAAAGCCTTTCACAGCCGGCCTGAAGGACACCTGAAGATTCAGCAGCGCTTTGCTGTATGGGACCACCGAGAATTAAGCAGAAGGTCCACTCCAAAAAGACTGTTTTCCTCTGTGATTTACATCAGCTTATTGGCTCACAGCCTTCAAAAGGTGCTGATCCAGTATCTTGAGCCCATTCAGAACCAGGCAGAGGCTCTCACAGACCCTACAGGGCCATTACGTTTTACTTATGGACTCAGCACACAGGTTCTTCTTTACAGTCACAAGATGAGGAACCAGCAGGTGCCTCAGAGATTCCAGCTGTCATTCACATTGGAAATACTGCACAATTGATACATGAACACCTTACAGCCCTCTGTATCGCATGAGCCATTTCATTTGCATTAAATTGTGTCATCTAACCAGACGACAACATGCGTCTGTTTGATGAGGTTAACTCATTTCCTGTTCCCACAGCAATGCCTGCTGCCCCAAGATTTCCAGATCCTGTGACAGGCTCTCTGTTTCCTTCTACAGGTGAGACCTCAGACCAGAACCTGAATGCAGGTTTCATTAATTCAAGGTGGAAACAGAAGCTACGCTCTTTCAAGGAACAGGGTTTTTCTGTTTGTTCTCTGGTTTATTTTCTTAAACTGATCCTGGTCTCTCCCAGGTTCTCAGCCAGCCAATCCCCCTACAACCTCTATGGGCTGATTTGAATGCGTTCAAGGTTTTTGAAGTAATCCCTTACCTGCTCTTTAGTAATAGTTATTACAGGGTCTTCCTCACTTCCTAATTGTCCAAACTTCTTTTCTTTATTTTTCATGTTCAAGACAGATTTAAAAAAGGACTTTAGTATCTCAGCCATTGGAGAATCAACAGTATTTACACATCCCCCCTCAATTATTAACAGACATTTTTTCAGACCATTATTTCCCCTCCCCAGCATCAGGTATCTTTAAAACCTGTTCTTACCCCTTACCTAAAGTGACACAAGACACCCAACAGTAGGTTTGTTTCTAGAACTGTACTCAAGCAGTGGTGCCTAATCAGGTGAGACAGTGCTAAAGCACTCCTCTATGAATTAGGAGGACTTAAAAAAAAACCTTCAGCAAGCTTTTCACCTGGTGACAGACTTGCTCCTGGGCTTAAAAGAGCTGCAAGGAAACACAATGATTTGATTTTTCTAATACTCCTACATATGCTTGTCTCATCCTTCCTCCAAAACAGCAGGCGTTCTGATGAGTTTCAGAAGAGGCTTAAAGCCCTTCCTCTGATTATAGCACTTCTCCTTAACAACAGGAGAATGGTGTAACTCCTCCTCATGGCCTCCTTTTTCCCCTCCCTCCAGTGCAGATTCATTAAAAAATCCCCTCTCTCTCAAGCAGCCTTCTAACAGATGACTTCCCCCACATCCCAAATCACATACTTCCTTCCCCGTGCCAGCACTGGGAGAAAGAAGCTGGGAAACAGAAGGTAACCATAGAAATGTCACGTCAAAACTGCCTCTCAGTTACTTGGCTTTTACAGGCTTGGGGAGGCTCAATTAGCTCAAGCAGGCCTTTGTGCTGCTTCTCATACAAGAAACCAGCAATGTCTCACAGCTCAGCACTGCAAACCAGGGAGTCAGTTCTATCTCCTAGATTTGTCCTCTCATGCTGGGACCTCACTGTACAGCTGCACTACTGCTCTCATGTGAGGCCACCTACGACCAGCCACTGGGAAGCCCTATTTTGGCCCAGGAGCTGGTACAGGACACTGCAGCGGTTAACATGAGAACCCTGTCACACTCCTGCTCGCTCTGAGGGACTGGGGAGGCTCACTGCGATGCCAAGGACTCCCCTTCCCAGAATACTTACTTGTGTTTTGAACTCCTGTCTCTGGACCCCCGCCGGTGACCTCTGCTGGGGCTGCGGGAGCGGCTCCGGTGGCGTCGGTGTCGGTCGCGGGACCGGGAGCGAGACTTCCGCCGCTCACGGGAAGCCGACCTTGAGCGCCTCCGCCTCCTATCCCGAGACCGTGATCTGGAGGGGACACACATTGCCTCAGACTCGGAAGATGGGTCAGCGCTCCGGATCTGCATACCCGAGCCCATCTCAGACATTCCTGAGTAACAAGTATCCAGAGCACCAGCACTCGCGCCCCCAGCCCCATCCCTGCCGGCATAGAAGGCAGCTCACCCCCAGAGTGGGCACCTCTCTCCTGGGCCTCATGCTACCAACAAAATTCCAATGGTTAAGTTTGATTTGCTGGGAAGCTTATATAAAAAGCTCCCACTGTGACTGTAAGCATGTGTCAATGCCTAGAGCAGAGCCTACCAACTGTGCCTCGCTCAAAGTGAAGCCTGTTTAAACAGAAGAGAGGCCAAAGAAAGTGGCATGTGAAATTACCATAACCAGTACAACAGTCTGCCAAGAGAGAATCTTCCTTGTGGAAGTACTGCACTTTAGAAGCAGATTTATTTCAGTATGCTGTAAAAGCTGAACAAAGGATGTCAACTTATATGGAAAGCAGTAGAGAGGAAGATCTCCAGCTACATGACCACATAGAATGTTCTTATGCCATTAAGGCAAGCTCTCTACAGAGATGGGGGAGCTTTTATCTTGATCTGTATTTTTACATCTGAGGTATTATATAGGTAATAGGTATATCTCAGACATTGAAACTCTGAAAATATATTAGACATTTACTGAAAGTGGCATCAAGTATGTTCTTAGCCTCATGCTCTGGTGTACACAGCACCCCCTGTCCTGACCAGGCTGCTTTATGACCCAACGAGTGACATTAGGTTGCAGAGCACCACTGAGGTGCCCAAGCAGTGGTTCCCATTTCATTCAGGAAGCAAAATAAAGAGACTAGAGCTCTGAGTGAACTGCATTTGTGAGACCCAGGAAAAACTTCCATGCTTAGAAACACAAACAAGCCTTCGGAAGAACTGTAGGAGAACTGCACACTCACCTTCGACGATCTCTATTTCTTGATCCAGACCTAGAAAGAAGACGACAGTTAAGCAAGAGAAGGCATGACAGAGCCAGTGGGTTTTCAACAGAACAACCCATCCACTCTGGCAGCTCTTCACAGGAATGCAACAGCACCCCAAGTAATATGGCATTTAAAAAAGCTTGCCATTGAAACATTTAATTAGCTTCAACTTCGGGGGCAGGGAGAATGTGTCAAAAACGGAGGAAATTTGTAGAAACACTGTTTTCTACATGCAGAGCTTCCTGTCAGAAAAGAAAAGGTCTACAAACCAATTCAGTCTTAGTAACATACCGCAACAAACCTTTCTGACTGTGCATATTGGTTAAATGCTCTTTACACTCTGCAGTCTCACATCAACTACATCAACTCTAACGTTTTGAAGTGCCACTCTCCAGTCAGAAAGACACTGGTTCCTTTGAGGTAGCTGCACATCGAAAAGTTTTTAGAAAACAGCACTTTCTCACTCATCCTATTTGTTTAACAAACACTAGGAGGAAATGTGCATCAATGATTTTTTTCCCCTGTTTGAGCTGGAAAAAAGGAGGAGACAGACACAAGGGAAGAACAATTACTGAAAAGTAACTGAAAGATACACTGAACATCCCTCATCCCAGACTTAGAAAGCCTCGCTATTCCTCCTCACATTTCTATGGCTTCAGAGCTCATGTACGGCACTTTCAGCCCAATGCTGCATTAGCTTTTGGCAGTCTGTAAATAATGTCTCAATTTGTTCAACTTTTGCAACACCATTGCTCAGCACCACCTAAGATACCATTCCATGTGAAAGACACACCTTCCCTTTCTCTCCATGGCCACATTTCAGAGACAGCTTACACCAAATCATCACACCCTGTCTGAACAGCCTCTTTTTGCTTTAACTGAGAAGTGGCTGATCATCCTGTTCAGTGACTCACTGCTGTAACTGCTCCTGTCTCCCCAATGCACACAGGCGCACAGAGGTGTTCCATTTACAGAGCCACAGAGCTGCTGGGGCACTGTAACAAGAGATGAGGCTGAAAGCTATACACAGGTAAAATTTTAAACAGCAATAAAGAAGCACCTATTTTAATAATATCATTTAAACCTGGATAAAGACAAGATTAAGAGAATCAGTGAGCACTGACCTTCCTTCACAATGAAATGGGATTATTCAATCATAGTAAAAACAGAAAAACCCCAAACTTTGGAAAGCAATTCAGGCAGGACTGTAAAGAGGGTGGACCTGAACGTGGAGTCAGGCAAATGAACCATGATCAGAGGTAACGCACAGGATGACCAGAGGAAGGCAAAGCTGCTAAGCCAGGAGAGCAAGGCAATAACCACACACCTCCGTTTTCATGGAACAGAACCTGACAGAGCAGCAGGACCTCCTCTAGACACCTGGCAGGCAGCTGAATTTTTTTGATGATTGTAATTACTCCAAGTTCCCAATGTTCTTCTCCTCCTGACCACTGTACTCTGAATGACCAGTGCATACATTTATACAAAGCCCTTCCACATCCCCTCAAAAGCCTAGCTGCCATTCCACACCTGTGATCTGAGCAGGAGTGTGGACAATAAACTGGTAATCACTCCCTAGTGCTAAACTTCAGAATTCAGGAAGCATCCAGCAAAACAGCACTTTCCTTACTAGCCTGAAGAAGCATACAGCAGGAGACAGTAGAAGACAGCTGTCCAGAAGAATTAGAAGCTGAGCATATTTATCTTCCACTCTTTTTCTGTCCCTGTATCACAGAGGCTATGTGCTAAGTTTCACAACCTGTGTGGTGTTCAACTTAATACAAAGGAAATCCATTTGGTAACTCCACCTAGACTTGTTTGCTGGTGCACTCTGGAAGCAAATCAGAGGTTGGCACTTCTAAGTGTGCCACCCCTACACAGAACTTCAGTCTTAAGAGATCTTTGGGAAGTCCACAGCCACCAGCAACACCAAAGGACTTGTGTTTATTTACCACTAGGGCTGACAACCCACTTCACTAATTCTTATGTGGAAATCACAGTTTAGCTGACAAATTAATAAAGCCCGTGAGAGGTAAGAGTCTCACAAGTTAATCTAAAGGTTTCCATAATACATCACAGCACCTGTAAGTCACCAAAGACACTTCTCCAAGTCAAGCAGTACTCTTTTTTCTTACTGAGTAACACTTTGAATATGTTGCATATGAAGACATTACAAGAAGAATTACGAAGGAAATTTATCTTCTGTGGTTTCACAGTATCAGGCTCTGGTTAAGAGAGGTAATCTGAAAGGCAGTAGAAGTTGCCCATTAATTTTTGATGAAAAGATGCCCCTGTAAGCACCATGTTCCACAGCTCCCAGCAAGTAAAGTGCTGAGAAACAGAGAAATCTGGGCTCTGACCCCAGTTCTGACACTGAGTGCCCACATGGAAAACTATTTTCCTTCTTTGGGTCAAGCCCTTGTTTTGGAGAAGCAAATAATTTGACCTCCTCTATATGGCACTGCTGACTCCTTCATAGCAAGTATTTCTTTGGTATCTGAACAGAGGAGCATACAGATGCCTCCACACAGAGTGAGAGCAAAGGCTGGCCACAGTCTTGTGCCACACACTACTTGTAGCACAAGTAGTGCTACATATGGAACCAGCAAGAGCTCGGACTTTAAGCTAACTCAATGCAGTTTTTAAACCCTTTCTATTTAAAAGATTAAACATTCAAAAGTGGTCTTCAAATCCCCTCATCAGATGCATCCACATATGGACTACCTCTGAACATAAGAGGCTCCTAACTCTCAAGAACTGAGGTTTTTGTGTTATTTAAAACAAAACAACACAAAACCAAAACCACAGATATGCCAAAGAAGAAAGGCAGTATTCTGAGGAGATGCAGACCAACTAAGAGATCCAGAGGACTCCTCCTGGAGGCAACTCTACTGAGCATTTTTCACACAGAAATGAACTCCAGGAAGAAGAGGCACTATGGAGACAGACATACTGAGTCCAGGTTAGAGATGGTCCTACTGTGGGTCTGAAAGAGCCTGACAGGAAGTAGGTCTAAAGGAAGACACTTCTTGTTTCATTTCCATCTTTCTGACCACAGCAACATATCCCTTTCGATTAACTCTTGCACTCATCACCCAGTTCCAGATTCTGCAGTTCCCCAACATAACTGACTGACTGTCTTGCATGGATGCCAGAAAATGGTGAGGTTCTACATAAAAAGCCGCAGTTGAGGAGAAAGCTGCAGCATGAAGTGGTGCTTCATTTGACACCAGGTAATACACAGAGAGAGAAAACCCACAGAAAACACACTAATTGAAGAATGCCTAAAAATCTGGGGCTTCACTGTACACCAAAATCAACAAGCTATGGAGCACACAAAACACAAATCTTTGATTTGCCAGCACTTCCAGCCACATACACCCTGAAGCCAGCATCATCTTAGAGCATACTGCAGCCATGTATCTCGTGCCTCAGACATGGATGGCTGAAACACACTCTTCAGTTGACACCGAGTCAAAAAGAGCTCTCCACAGGCAGCAAGGTCAGTTTTTTTGACACAGTAAGTACAAGAGAAGAAACATACAAGGTAAGTGGGGAGATGCTGTGACAATGAGAGCAGCATTCCTACTAACCACCTCCTCTGCCTGACTACTGCAAATAACCACCCTCTCCACACCAGGCTGTTTAACCAAGCTGCTGACACACAAGCGAACCTGTTCCATTCAGGTACAGAAGAAACAGTTTTTCCAGTTCAGCTGGCAAGATGTGGAAGAGCTTGTCCTGGGAAGAACAACACTGCAGCCACTCCCACTGCACAGATTATACACATATGAGCAGGTGACACATATGGCCTCAATCTCCAGAAGCAGCCACTCCTTGGGATCCCTTGGATCTCTTTTCCAAAGCTGTGCCAAAAGCACCTCATTGTTATTGTAGAGAAGTTTCAGAGCAAGACAGGCACCTCTGTTCTGTTGTCACCTTCTAGCCTAGAAGTGAGGAGGGCTGCCCAGGAATTGCTGCATGACTAGTACCTTTTGAGCAGATCCAGCCCTCACTCATCTTAAATGTCCACAACAAGATGTGTGGAATAAGGGCATTTTACCCAGATACAGATTTCCAAAGACGGGAACTAGACCAATATAAGCCTGAAGACTACATGGAGCTCGCATCTTTCAAATACACAACGGAGATTTGTATCTGAAATACACAATACACATACAATTGCTCTAATATGGGGGGTTTGTGCATTTGTTTTCATCTTTAACTAAATGCCAGTCTGAGCACCGAGAGCATGCCCAAAAGCTAATCTAGCAGCAGATGCTGCCTTCCAGCAATGCTCAAGTACAAGAAAGGAAACTACTTCAAAACCAACTTCACAAGCCAATTATAAGCTTCCACTTACCGTCTGCCCATTCTCTCCTCTCGTTCTCTCTCCTCTCTCCTTCTCAAACGATCCTGGTTTCTCTTCTCCTGCTTTTCCGCCACTGTTTTCTAGGAAAAGAAAAAGTCCATATCGTCTTTCAGCCATATAGTAACAGATCAGAGATCTTCAGGGAGACTATTCCAACAGTGAGACAAAGGTAGTAAGACAAACGTTCCACTGCATTTAATGTGCTAGTTAGGATCTCTGTCAAGGTTCCCATTTTCCTCACAACTTCACCAACAGACAATAGTGCAAGAAATGCCACTCCCTACTCTGCTTTGAGCGCTTGGGCTCTAAGAGACAAGCTCATTACCTTTGAATCAAGGGACTGTCTCACCGTGAATGTACACAACTCACAATGGAACAGTGACGTGGCCTTGTGCCAATGATCATTCAAGGCTCTGACTTCAATATACTGCCTCCTGAATAAGGCACAGGAATCACCACTCTTACTCGAGCAGGCTAATGGCCTCTTCAAGCAAGCCTGGTACCAGAACTCCATTATGAACCATTTCAGAAAACTTCTAATCACACACTTCAGCTACTCAAGACCTTTTTCACTGACAGCACAACATGAAACTTCGGTTCAAGCATTTCTTTATGAGGTTTCAGCAAAAAAAACCCAGAGTGACAAATTTCAGCTGTTATCAATGAGAAAAATACAGATGAGCGCACCAGTGCTGGAAGGAATGAATGATAGCAGTGGTCTGGTTTGACTAATTCTGAGCACACATATTCAGTTACCCAGAAATCACAGAACAAACCCAAGATGAGGCCACACAAACCTCCATTTGAGGTTTCAGGGATTCTGCAATCACAAATTTCTAGATTTTACATGCAGTCTGCAAAGAATTCTGTATGAATTTAGTAAATTACAAGGAGAAGGTTTAAAACAGAAAGGATTACCCTCAGCTGATCCAGTTTCTCACGAATCTGAATGAAACCCAAGTGTAATTTGCCTCCAAAGTGGTCAGCAAGACGCCGGTCGTTGTCATGGAGACCCAGATATGCTGAACAGACTTCACACACACGCAGCTTCTGCTGCTGGAAACTGGATGCAGGCATTGAATTTCGGTATTCTTCCTAAAGGGAGGCAAAAAACCCACACAAATGTCAGGGAACCCTTACACAGTCACAGCCCTCCAGGGAAAACCCTGCAAAGAATTGCACTGCTGCTTTCAAGAATCAAAAACCACCCTCAATATACAGGAGGTGCCATAACAAACACTTTGCAAGCACAGCTACCCTGACAGTCTCCCCCTGCAAGCAGCTAGCGACCAAATCTTCCAGAAAATAAATCCCTCCCTGCTCTGTCAGCTCTCTTCCAACAGGTAAGAGTTTCTATTCTTCATCTACAACACTACACTGCCAACTGCTTGCTGGCACAAACTGAACAAGGAGGTACTGGCAACATAGGAAAAGAGGCAGGAAGTACCCAGCTCTTTGTCAGGGCTCGGCCTAGCCCAGTCCTCTACTGCAGTTCGTAGGAGAAGCAACACCATACCTCTGCCTCTTTCTTTTTCGCTCGGACTTTCTCCACTTCCATCAGGATCTTTTGAGACTCATCAACATTTCCTTCAGCTCCCAGCTGTTCAGCTTTAGCTAGGAGTTTTCCTATGTCTTCATTCAGCTCATGTACTTTCTCTGCCTAAAGAGAACAAGTAGTTTTTAATAAGACAAAATACTTGCAGGACAATTCTTCCTTTTTCTCAAAAAAAAAAAAAAAAAAAAAAAAAAAAAAAAAAACCTCCCGTTTAACAAAATCAGTTGTTGAAAGACGACCATAGATCTCCAAAAGTCAAGACTCTCAATAAAAAAGAAATTGGTGGGCCAAGTACAGTCAATGCAGGCACAGACACACAGCAAAGAGAAAAATGACATGGAGAGGATATCACCAATTCTGCCACAACAAGCAGCATGTTTCTGGCTTACAAGACAGGATAGAATCCACAAAACCAGCCTCAGGAATGTTTTGTGATCACCCAATGAAGCAAGATCCCAAAGAGGAAACTTCATGAGGATTTGTTAAGTGAAAAGATGACAATTATGGAATAGACTTACTATTCCATTACATTATTACATTACATTAACACTGAATAGCGTGGGGAGAAACCAACATGCTTTATTGCCATGCTAAAGCGACCTATTTTAGAGTTCATGTTTTACACTACTATGGTCCTCTGAGCCAGTAAGTTCGCCACAAGAACAGACAGAGCAGAATTTGAGGAGGATGGCTGGAACCCACAAAGCCTTTGTGGAGTCTACCTCCCAAATATCAATGGTGTCAGAGACAACATGGTTCTAGTGCACTCCCAGACTTTCACTACAAACATTTACTGACAGGACAATACCTTTGCAGACACTTCAGCACTGATCTCTTCCTGTGTCTCAGCCAGGCGTTTCTTGGCCAGTTCTGTTCTCCTATCACACTCTGCGATGAAGGATTCCAGGTGATCCATCGCCTGCATGTTCAGACAAAGAACTGTGAATACAAGTGCTCTCCGTGCCAGAGACAGCCATACAGCAATCCCTGTATAATGCACAAACAGTCTCAAGAACAGATGCCTTGAGAAAAAAAATATGACACTTTGTACAAAAAGTAACATTTGATCCCTGCCTTTAAGTCTGCCTGGAACCTGACACAGTTCCTTTACTATGACACATAAGAGGATGCTCACACAAAGACTGCTTTGCACTGGAACTCCCAGTGCATGAGCAACAGGTGTAAAGACAAAAGCACTGGAATAACATGAAAAGGGAATACAGATTTGTTCCTCTGCCTGATCTGTTATATCACAGAAAAGTAAATCCGGCAAAGTGAAACACCACAGCAGAAGGCTTTTAATGTTAAATCTCCTTCTGGGACAAGCCACCAGGTTACAATGACCCGGTACAGAGCAGCAGGTGTGGGATGTAAGGAACACCATACCAGAGGAGCCTCCTTCATTAGCTGCACTAATGGGTTGCAAGGGCCATAATCACTTTTAGTTTTAAGGCAGCAATCCAGCTGACCCTGGGGAAGTGGCTACACATCTTGTCAGCTAACACATCAAATGACATGGCTAGCTGAAACTTCCACTGAGCTCTATTGTTCAGCCAAATAACTTCAAGAGGCAGTTTCCACAAAAGTAACTGAAATGTCTCTGTACTCACATCCAGCTCAAAAAACAGGTCTCTCTCTTTACTTGCAATCTCATAATCTGCTCGCAGTGCCAAGTCATGGATCTTTGTACACTCTCCCAGGTCCATTCGCTGTTGAAAATAAAAAGAAAAATCAATGTAAGAACCCTCCATTATGGCAACAAGCAGCAGATACTTAACTCTTGCCACCTGCATCATATCAAAATAAAGTCTCTTTACAAAAAGAGCTTCCTCTTATCCTATTAGTAACAGAACTAGCCAGAAGCATCACATGCTTGCTAGAACCCCTCTTCTAGGTGTTCCTGGAACAACATTAAAATACCCCAGATGCTTTGCTCTCAACCCTACTCCTGCTCTAGGTCACAGCACAGCGTTAGAAATTGCTGGGAAGGATCTGGGAAGGCACAACATGCTGCAGCAACAACTGCAAATGCTTTCTATTATGGAGCTACAGCACAGCAAAATATACAGCTTTGTACCCTGTTTAAAGCTCACCTGGAAAAAAACATCTGTGCCAGTACCAGCCCTAGTAACAAACTGAAAGATACCGAATTGTAGAAAACAGACAGAATGCTCCCCACCTAGACCAAGTGGACTTAAAGGAATAAGGTCTCTGGACAGTAGATGAGCACAACCCCATGCTCAGCAACACCACTCATAATTCTAAAGCTAGCCCCTTCCCATAGTCAACTGCAGCCTGGAACTTTAAAACATGCCCAGCAAAGCTAAATCCTACACATGACCCCATCTAACAAGAGACTGCTTGAGAGCATCTCCCTTCCCAGAAAGCTGTGACTTCCATGCTGCCCTTCACTCCCCTTGCAATCACTGCCATCTAACTTTGAGGGTTTTTTTCCCCCCATAGTCAACAGCCACATACCCAAAGTTACGCTCTCCAACCATGGAAGTGGCATTTTGATATTATCAATATGTAACAGAGAACGCTTCTCAAAGTAGAAAAAGAATGACATTTTGAAAGCCAAAATAATAAAAGGCCTAAGTGTGAGCCACAGAACAAATTACAGGGTACATGTCATCACAGGAACACCCAGCCAGCCACCCTCTTCTCTCCCAGTCACCACCAGTCCCAAGGAGCCCAGCAGTTCCTGAGTAGGTTTAAACCCCCCATGCACGCAAGCATTGAATCCATGTAGATGCCACTGATAATTAGTCCTGCTCACATTGGCTGAGCAATCTACATTTTGAGGTATCTCTTACAATCTCCACTAAACTGCTAACTCACTGGAAAGCCTATTTCCATAAGGAAGGCTCTTTAATAGTAATCAGAGCTGCAGAATTTCACCCAAGTGAAAAAGGAAAGCAGAAATCCCTCCAAAACCACCCTGCAACCTACAGATTTCAGCTCACATCTCCCAGTGGGGGGCACAATTAAGTCCCTGAATGTCATTTCCAAGCTGTGTTCTACTTGGGCAACTTTCAGACTTATCTGTCCAATTATTTGTGGAGCTAAAATTCAGGATTACCAGCTGATGCCACCTCTGAATGTGCTGCAGTACTTCCACTGACAGAAACATGTTTACCACCAGCTGCTGAGACAAGCCAGTGCATGCCACTAATGATCTGGATGACAAGTCCCCTGGTAACACCACATGGGCATATTAAACAAACTTCTGTCCTCCCAGAATTTTCCTCCCTACCCACAGACACCTACCCAAGACACCACTGTAGTTTATTTAGTGACACATGTGGATAAGTTTCTGGGAACAAAAAAGAATAATCACAAGAAGCCACCAAATTAAAATTAACAGCTCATATGACCAAGACCACCAGCACACCTAAACAAAGCAAATATCAGCATGCCTCCTGCAGCTCTGAGCAATATTCCAGAGCTTTACTTATAGTCTGGATTCCTCTTACTCTGCACCTGAAGGCCAGTGAACGTGACTCCATCACATTACACAGAGTACAGTGACCTCAGAGATCCAGCTTCCTGCCTGTCCCCAATCAGCCTCCCACTAAGGAATATCTGCACACATGCAGGATGCAGCAGTTACAATGCCTCAGGGGGAGGATGCAACATAACCAGCACCAGAAGGCTTGGAGCATCTGTTAGAAGGTTCTAAAAAGACCCAAAGTCCTGATTTCTGCAGTAATACGCATCCAGAGATGGATGCTACCCATCCAGCCGAGGCTGCTTCACCTACGCAGCTCTCCCCTTCATGGAGCACTGTTAAGATGTCAGGGAACCTGACTGAGATCACGAGGAAAGCCTACACATTCTAGCTAAGTTTCATTGTGTGCTGCTAGTGTTGACAGCTGAAATGCTGTTCCCGTTCTGGACATCACATGTTCCTTCAACACAGATCTGTGGCACCAATACTTTTTCTTGCCCCAATAACCTCGTAACAACTGTGTAGAGAGCTCCACAGCCACTTAAAAGGCCACCACAAGATCATCTGAGTGACCCACAAGACCACTTGCACAGAAGCAGTCTTCCTTCCTGTTCCCCTGTGATGTTTCTGAGAGCATAAGCTCCACAGCAAGAGGACTCACTGCAGACAAGTAACATCAGAAGCAAGAGGAACAGCTTTCTCAACGTGCTTCTCAGCCCCAGGAGACTTGCAACCCATCTGAACACTTCAGACTTCCTCCACGCTTTGGCACCTGCTCCAGCAGTCACACACGTCACTTAATTCAACCCCTCTGACTCACCGTTTACCTTCTTCCTGGAAACGTACCAGAAGAGGCAGAAAGCAGCCTGCACCTTCAAAACACCGTTTGGGCCCCAAAAGACTTTGCAGAATCTTGTGTCAAAAAGATAGACCCTAACCACAGTGAAATGCACGAAGGATGGAGGTGGGCAGAAGGTGATCTAAGCGGCTTTGAACTTCTGAAATGGAAGTGATACGGAGGCTGACTGCTGAAAAATACGTCTGAGCTTCAAATTAGTAACAAATAAATAAAGAGATACAGAGATTGGTATTTAATTCTTCCAATGTTACTCTGCAACAGCATCCACTGAAAAGCCAAAGTTTGAGTGCTCAGAGCTGAGGCAGCTGTTACTGAAGTTCCTTCTACTAGTGCTGCCAGAGAGCCTTGCTATCGCAGCGACACACACAGAGGAAGGAGTGCCAGCCCTCCCTTTGCTGGTAACCCACTGTGTCAAAACCAGCTCCTGAAATAACAGCAGGAAGAGCTATAAATAACGACTGTATCTTTAAACAATCTGGTTAAATGGATGGACAATGTGAACTGCCACAGTGTTTAGTGTCAAACAAGGAGGGTGAAGATGGATTTCAAACATCCATATTCATCTCCATCCCGCAATTCTGTAACACAGTAACAATTACAAGAGACGTGCATTGTTTTCTTTCAAAAGTCAGACTGCATCTTTCATCTGGGCACCTAAACTGAATACTTACTTCAGCAAGATCTCACTGTTAAAAGCCTACATCACCTTTTGCTCTCAGAGAGACAGAGCATGTGAGCCAAACCTTTGAAAACCAGCCAGGTCTGTCCCCAGAGGGCAACAGCAAAGGAGCCGACCCAACAGTTTCAAACCAGTCAGGCAGAGTGACACACCACTCACACCAACCAACTAAAGACAAAGTTGGCCTGAGCTGCAAACTGCCATTAGCAGGGCAAGCAGGATGCCATTCCACCAGGGAATACCACATGGTTGGTGAGAGGAGACTGAAAAGCTCTGAGGATTAAGGATTATTGCAGCCGGTAAGAAAAAACTTGCTAACCTTAAGATGCAACTAGAGCACCCAGGCCTATGCTATGGTCTTGCAACCTCCACAGGATAAGTTTCAGGCCCTAAACATCTAACTGCTAAAAGAGAAATAATCTTGTAACTTCATGTGCGATAGTGAGAGAAAAAAGATTCAAGCGAATTCTGAGAGGTCCTAACTTCAGTGGTTCCATACACAGGTCACAGAAACTAAAACTAGAACTATGACTGCCACTTGCGCACAGAAAGCCTGATCTCTTCTCGAAGTACCCACAACACACAGCTGAGCCCTGGAGAGTTGTACCAACATCTGCCTCCCCAGAACTGCTTATTACAGAGAACATACTTACTGTTCCTGCCAGGATATCATGGGGACAGCAATCCAGAAGGTGGCTCTTGCAAACACGATCGTCTGTAAACTTCACCCTTTGTCTGGTTTCATCTCCTGAAATTCATTTGTGGTTTTAAATAAGGAGACATTAGAATACCGACTCGAGAACAAAGACCTTGGTATGATCATTTCACCTCAATATGCAGATTAAAATACTTGGTGCTCTTCCTCCCCAAAATTACACCAAAAAGAAAAAAAAAAAAAAAAAAAAAAAAAAAGGCTTAGAGGGTAACAGGATATTCTGGAACACTTTTAACTGGGAAAAAACACTATTTTAGCATTTGTTCATCCAGTATACCATGTTAAACACAGTGCTGGCAAGCCAAGTAACGTCCAAGGCCTGTCATTCATATAAAGAGACAGCACAGCCAGAGGAGAGAGGAGATAGATAGTCTGGCTTGCAGCCAAAACCTTTTACATTTTGTGGAGGTTTCCCCCACACCTTTTTTAGTGTAAGGAAGGGGCAGGAGATACCAAACCCCACACTACCGGAGGGCCATGACTCACAGAACAGGGCTGTACTGGACAGTTTTTATAGGTGACTGCTATTTGCTCATCAGACAATTAAAGCATCGGTCCATTTGGTTTGAAAACCAAATCTGCAGTGTGCTTTCCAAGGCCGGGCAAAGGCGAATCTTGTAGGTCTTGGCCTGGAACATGAAGCATGTTTCCCACCCGCGTCCCACCCTCAGAAGACATTTTACACTCAGGAGCCACTTAAGACAATATCAGAAAAGCAAAGAAATTAAAAGTAAAAAAAGAAACAAAGTTAGTCAATACACACTGCGAGCTCCAACATATACTATACCCATCTGCATTCTTCAAGACCTCAGCTGCAGAATTTTATGCCCACTGTTGAAAAGTTTTAAAGGAAAAGTTTTCTTGCCCACACCTGCAGTAAGGAAGTCAGGGGAATGATACATAAAAGTAAAGGCAAAGTGGTAATGGTATGTGACAATTTTAAAGCTCATCTGTGTATATGACACAGGTATGTGTAATACTAAAGTATGAATATAGTTTAGGATTCGCAAGCATCCAGGAATAATGTTGTGTCTACTGAAAATGGTTTTTCTTATTTTTTTTTTCTTTCTAAGCTACACTTTTAAAGTTACTCGTGAAAAAAAAAGCAAACACTTTTTTTTTTTTTTTTTGTTATAACAGCTTTAAAAATTGGTTGTGACTCACGGCTCGATGAACATGAGGCTTTTCTGCAACTCCCTTGCAGATTGATGTAGGCAGGCAAAGATACACTGAACCTTTATAAATAAAATAGAGGGGCCACAATTGTTCAGTTTGTATGAAATAAAAATATGGGAAGCAATTCAATAGCAACTCAATACACAAAGAAAGAAAAGCACTTATTCACTTACGAAACAAAGTGCAAAGTACCTGCACAGCCCTGCTAACGTGCCAGAGGGGATTTAAGTACTCAGCAAGGCGCAGAAGGGAGATACAAACCGCAGCGGGAACATATTTTGCACAGGCTGTCATTTCTTTTCTTGGACAACAACTACAGCGGCCTGCTCCTGCAGGCAACCTACCTACACGCCTCCGTGCGTACGGCGCGGCCTGGGCACGGAGCCTTCCCTACCACCT
>NW_009921833.1:0-8423 GCF_000696875.1 Nestor notabilis
TCCGTGGTGAGGCAGATCCTTGCCAGGGATGCCTGACTCACTCCTGGCATGGAGAGCCTGTGAGGAGACTTTTCTGTCATTCTGGCTTCTGGCAGTGGGTTTGGCGAGTATCATGCTGGTAACACCTCAAAAACACATATAGGTGTGCCTATAGGTAAGTGATCGTACGTATGTACTTGCTTTGTTAGTCATAACCTGTACTAAATGTACAGAAACAAAGTCTCTGTCTTGGTGCACTACTGCGTCCTACAAACCTGCTGCCACAACCTTCACACAGCTGAAGGTCGTGTCGTCCTCACAGGTTGTGGCAGAGGCACCGTGTGGGGCTCCTCCCATAGGGTCACAAGCCCTGGGCTGCCATCACCCAGCTGTCTGGAGCAGCCATGCTCACCCCACAGCCCCTGCGCTGAGAAACCACCCCCAGACAAGGGAGACACACGCCTTGGGGTACAGCTACTTCCGGCGCGTGGCACTGGCCAGCCCAGGGGGAGGCACCGCATGTGGCGACACAGACCTGCTGCTACCCCACAGAGCCCCCACCAACCCTCTGAGTGCCCCCCACTGGGTGAGCAACAACAACCAACACCAACACCCCCAGCAGAGTTCTCCTGAGCAACAGCCAGGCAGCCCCATCATGCTTGACCCCACTGGGCTCTGCTGTGGGTGCAGCACCACCAGCCTCCTGCCCCCATGGCACAGCGCCTCTCCTGCAGCATGACCCCAGGACCCATTCTTGCCAGCAGCTGCTTTGGGCATTCACTGGGAATCACCTGCGGTTTCTGCACCTCTATACTCCTTGGATGAGGTGGGCACTGGTGCCCCCTACCCAGGCTCAGGGCTGGCTGTTCCTGCTCCTCACTGCACTGCCACAGCATTGCCTGCAAGGACAAAGAGAAGAGAAGGCTGTGTGGAGACCTCACAGCAGCCTTCTGGTATCTGAAGGGGGTTACAGGGATGAAGGAGAGGGACTCTTCATTAGGGACTGTAGTGATAGGACAAGGGGTGATGGGTTCAAGCTTAAACAGATAAAGTTCAGGCTAGATATAGGGAAGAAGCTCTTTACAGTGAGGGTGGTGAGGCACTGGAACAGGTTGTCCAAAGAAGTGAATGCCCCATCCCTGGCAGTGTTCAAGGCCAGGCTGGACAGAGTCTTGGGCGACATGGTCTAGTGTGAGATGTTCCTGCCCATGGCAGGTGGATTGGAGCCAGATGATCTTGAGGTCCTTTCCAATCCAAACCATTCTATGGTTCTATGACAAGAGCCCTGTGAGGATCCAGGTCCCTGCAGGGGTCAGAGCTCTGGTCTCCCATATGTGTTGGGGGAAAAACAAGCCTGGAGAGGAGACACCGTGAATAGGGATGGGCAAAGGCATGAGGTCCCAGCAGCCCCTGCCAGGATGGGCCAAGGGATGGGCCCAGCAGCCCCAGGCAGGAATGACTGTAAGGGGACCCCATAACAACCATCATGGTGGCAGGGGAGATGGGGTCACAGGGCTCATCTGTCACTGAAAAGGGGTAACCCCAAGCACACATGGTTGGGTGGTTTTGAAGACCTTGATGCTGTGGGTTCTCAGCTCACCTATTGAGCTCCGGAGCAGTAGGGCTGTCACTGAACCTGCCACGCCAAATCACACAAACCTGCCTGTGCCACAGGGGGAGGTGCAGACACCATGCCTGATGGAGTGTGAGTGATGGGGATTTGGGACCAGCAGCCAGGATTGAGTAGAGGTGACCCAGCAGGCCTGTGGGCCACACACAGACCAGTATGGCAACACCTGTCCCCACAGCAGACGCGCACACTTGTCTGCTCCCTGCTAGGGCGGCCTCCATGCCACTGCTGCTTTCTCCCGCTTCTCTGTGCACATGGTGTTTCAAATGTGCAAATGCATGTGTACACACTGTGAGCAGGGGCACAGCCTCTTCATGCCAGGGACATGACAGTGCTGCAGCCACTAGGGAAAGTGCAATGGGAGTTGCAGCAGGGAAAACTGCAGAGCAACCCCAGCCTGTTACCTCTTCACCATTCCTCACCACGACAGGTAATGGATAAACCCCTGCACCCCCAAACCTCAGCAAGGTTCAGATTGTCCCAACTCTTCCAACCACAGTGTATTACACCTAACACCCACCGTTGTGGGGGTCTCACCCCACCGAGAAACCTGCTCCAACACTATGGACTCCTAACAAGGTTTGTGGAGAGGAAAATGAATGGGCCTGCAATCCCCACACCATCACTGTAGCTCCCCCACTGCTGCCTCGATGGTCCAGGCAGAAACAGGGGTTGGTTCAGTGCTCTCAGGCCTCTCTAAACACAGTGTGGTGCTGTCACCATGCTCCGGTGTCTACAGAGCAGCTGAGCTGTCCACAGCAGGCTTTTGTTTTATATTAACTTCTCACTGAAATTTGCGGTCTTATCCCAGTGTAGGGCTGCAAGAGAAAGTCTCCTTTATCTGATAACCTCAGCATTGCTCTGACCACACAGCATACCAAAGTAAAACACTCCATTCTGGTGCTGCAGGAGGACACAGAGAAATAAATAACAACACACAGGCATGAAGACAAACTGCTGTTTATTGCTGGTGTTGCCCAGCAAAGGGGGGATCAACCACAATCAAGGCAACCCTTCTGTGGTGCATTTCCCAACAGCCCAAGGCACTGGAGACTCCTGCCCACAGCAGCTCTGCAGGGCGTAGCAAGGATGGCGGCATCTGCAATGGGATGGGATGGGAGATGAGGGTCAGGGAGCAGGGCCATGCCTTGCTACACGATGTGTGTGTCCCAGCCCTGCTGGCTGGATCCAGGTCATGAGCCCTGAGCAGAAACCCCATCCACAAAAGGTGCACAGCAACATTTTGCTGAGGGACAGGTCAGCATCACCCCTGCTGTTTTGACACCGCAGCAACCCTGTGTCTTAAGTCAGGTGTCGCTAGAAAGGGAGACTGCAGGAACCCGTTTGATTTCGTGCAGCAGTGACTTTATAAACCAGCACCACCACGCCCAGCTTACCAGAATATGCCCAGCTCCTTCCTCTGGTTGATGTCTCTCTTCAGCTGGCAGAGAGCACATGCGGGGCAGAACACGGTGGAGGCAAAGTCACCCAGAATGGAGCCCTGTAGAGCAAGGGACATTGAATAACCCCTTCCCACATCAGCTTTTAAGTGTTCCTATTTCTCATCACCAACACCCCTGGGAAGCTCACCCCAGCCCTGCAGCACCCTGCTTATGCCCAGCGAGGACTGGGGTGAGGTAGTGTGCAATGGGATTACCTCCAGCTCATAGTGGGGTGCAGATGTGTCCCTGGCTCCCTGCCTGTGGGGCTGCCCATGCAAGTCGACACCACTGCTCTTCCCCTTGGGCTCCCCTTTCTCCTCCCCTGAGCCCACACCCCAGTGCCCAGCTTGCGACTGTCGCTGCCAAGGGCCATGCCCAGGTCACTGACCGGGATGTTGTATCTGGTGCGGTAGAGGGTCCTCATGGCCACGCTGGGGCCACACAGGCAGCACTCATCCATGTCCTCAGCCACTTGGCACCCCAGGCAGGGGAAGCAGAAGGTTCCACAAAGACCTGTGGACAGCAAGACATGGGCTTGGCTGAGGGGTGCAAGGAAAGAGGAAAGGGGGTAAAGCTCGTTGGAGATGTGGCTGTGGGAACTGTGGCTCTTGACCTCAGATGAGAGCTGCTTTGCTAGTGGTACCCACAAAAGTGGGGTTTGCAGCAGGGGTGATGCTGCAGCAGGAGCAGGGAAAACACCAGAAACACACTGTGAGCAAACACCAGGAACCAGGGGTACATATGTACTCACAGATGTTACAGTCAGAGCAGCAGTCCGTCAGCCCTGACTGCCACTCTCCTGCCCGTGGGGCCATTGAACACTGGGGCTGGACTGTGATCACTTGCTGAGAGGCCATTGCTACCACAAGGTTTGATCCCTCCAGGCAGTTTGTGGTCTGGAAAGAAAAGCCATCAGAGAAAGATGCTACTGGTGTTTCTGAAGTGGGTTCAGGCTGCTGCATTCAAAGATGGAGAGGGCAGCACAGGTCCCCAAGAGGTCCACACTTCCAGGAGCTGCCACTGTCCTTTTCAGCAAAGCACTCCACAAAACCAGCTTCCCACTAAAGGCAGCAGCACCTCATTCCCCTGTGTACGCAAGTAAAATGCCTCTCGAAAGACAGAGATCCTTCTGCTTCAGAACCTCAGTACTTCAGCACTTGGATCCTGCCTTCTCATCCCCAGTTCATCTTTCATCATTATCTGCTTAAAGTAGTGTTATTATTTTTATGCTTGCAGTGTCCCAAAACTACTGCAGCTCCGTCCTAGCTTTCCTAAGCTCTTTGCTTTGGTCCCCAAGCACCTCAGCCTGTTTGCCTTTCTCTCCCTTCTTCACCTGCTTTCTTAGCAGGCTTAAGGCATTGGATTCTCCTTGTCCATTTCCATCATCCTAAGCTCAGTGACCAGTTCCTATTGCTTCTCCACTTGCCTGTCTGTGCTAGTGCAGCATCCTTGTCCTCTTCCTTGGGCCCCTGTCTCCTGCCTGTCCTTTCCAAGAAAGTGCAGGGCTCCTGCTCTGCAGTACCATCCATAAACCCACCTGATCCATATAACAACTCATCTCCACCTTCATCTCCACGTATGGCCTTTTGCCTACCACCACCCCCTGCAAATCACAGCACCACCCTCTGACATTCTCACTTCAGCTTTGGAGCTATAAGAATAAGAATAATAGAGAATACTCCCATAGGAAGCCCCATACAGATATGCTCCCAGCCCTGTGCCCATGCTCAGCACCACTCTGGTAAGCAGCGTGGGGATGAGATGCAAAAGCTCCCATGCTTTACAGCTACAAGGGCTCCCTCTTCCTTCTAGCACACAGCCGCACATCCTCAACAAAGAAATGATCAGAAGGAAAGCAGCCTGAGCTTTAGACCCCATAACCACAGGCTGCTGCTCCTCTGCCCAGGAGGGGTCTCAAGGCAGCTGCCTGGGGAGGTTCTCGCCCACCACCATATCTCTGCACAGCCCATGGGCATTTCCATGATGGGCATTATGGGTGTTCAACAGGGAACCTTCGGACAGTTTGCGTCCTGCCTGCCCCTGCCCAGCTTTGACATTTATGCTGCCTGTGCAGGCAGCACTGCTGCCTGTTTGGGTGACAGTGTCCAGGGGGTGCCTGCCAAGCAGCCCTCCCCTCCCCACCCTGCAGCTCCCTGCCCTTGTGTGACGAGGGAGCGCCTGAGTTTCGGGATGGTGGGAGGAGCAAAAAGAAAAACAGGGGAAGCATTTACATTTTGAAGCAAAGTATGACAGCATTAATCCCTGTAAAGTCTTTAAAACCACTTCATGGAGAAAAGGATTATTTTCACAGTAGATCATAGAATTGTAGAATGGTTTGGGTTGGAAGGGACCTTAAAGATCACCCAGTTCCAACCCCCCTGCCACGGGCAGGGACACCTTCCACTAGACCAGGTTGCTCTGAGCCCCGTCCGGCCTGGCCTTGAACACTGCCAGGGAAGGGGCAGCCACAGCGCCTCTGGGCACCCTGTGCCAGTGTCTCACCACCCTCACAGGGAAGAATTTCTTCCTAAGATCTAATCTAAATCTTCTGTCTTAGCATTACACATCCACACAGAACTTGAATATTAAAGGCAATTCTACAGGAATACGGTGGAATAAATATATTACTATGCCCAGCACTCAGATGATGCCACTGAGCTCATACCCGCATCTGACACTATAGAGATATAGATTGTATGTGTATTGACTATTGTCAACAGGTGTCAAAGGGGTTGGTAGATCTGCCAGCAGCTCCCCATCATTTACGGACTAGCCCATACACATCTCTGCTGTCAGCCACAGCCTGTTGCCATAGGGCCAACCCTTGTTCCCTAGCAGTATGCAGGGAGGAAAAGAGGTGTTGGATTATGCTGTAAGACAGAAGAAAGCTTGTAAAAACTCTCAACATGATTTGCTCATGACTTTTTTCTGCTTTCTGAAGGCAGCAGAAGCATGGCTGGGCTGAGACTATCTGAGACACCAGTATCTGTTCCCATTAGGTGATGAGTGGCCATGAAGGGTCCTGAGGGATTGCCTCCACCACTGGCCTGTGCCAGGGATGTAAAAGACAAGGGTGTTTTCCTGCTGTTACAGAACAGGGCTGTTGAGCAGTAAAAATGCTGCTGTGCCTTCTCTGGAGCAAGTCACCTGGCTGTTGGCAGAGACCTTTGTGGTAAGCACAGGAAACCCCACCACCCCTGGGTGCAGTGGGGGCCATGGCACCCATCGGTTGTTGCTGGACACCTCCCACCTCTGCCCCGGTTGGCTGTCACTGCTGATTCATGCACAAGGCCCCAGGTAATTCCCATCACCTCTGTAGCCAATGTAACACCCCACAGCATGCCAAAACATCAGCCTTGTGGGAAGCCTTGGCACAGGGTGATTTAAGAAGAGGCAGGAGCCAGGAGGGGCAGGGAAGGGGACGGATCATTGGCTGGCCATGGGGATGCCAGGCAGGACAGCACAGGGGTCCCATGCAGGGACAGGGATGCCCATTAGCAGGCAGGACTTCAGGCACCACAGGGAGAAGCTTGTGTGGGAGCAGCAGCACAGAAAGGTTTAGGGACAGGATCCCACAAGCCTCCTGTGCCAAAAGAGCCTCCCCCCTTCAGAGAACTAGATTAATTGCAGCAGAGTGATGTTCAATGCAGTCAAGTGATATCCACTGCTACACACACCGTGCCGTCTGCAGGCAGGGCTGACCACAGACTTTCCCTTCCTCCCCCCAAGTCTGAGTGTACCATGACCCTGTATGGATGAAGGCTGTGGTATGGAGCAGGCAGCAGCCTGGAGAAGAATCCACTGTGTGCTCCTCTCCTGAGAGGTTGCCCTGGCCCAGCACGTCACCCTGAGTGCCCCCAAATCTACAGCTTCACAGCATCACCAGTAATGTTGCAATGATCCTGAGGTGGATGCAGGCACATTTCGCCCATAACCAAGGTCATAAACCAGCAGCCATCCTAGTTGATTCTATGTATATGGACACAAATGAACAATACAGTGCAAAAGCTGTCATCCTTTACCTCTGCTGACCACTTCTGTTGAGATGCCTGTCAGCAGCACCCAGCATGCTCTGGTTTAGCTCTGAAGCAGCTTTCCAGGTTGAAAATCTCACTTCTATTTCCACCCTTTCCCCTTCCCCAGCAACACCATGAGCAGCTTCCATCGTTTTGCGTCGCAGCTCTTGCCAAAGCAAAGCAAAGTCAAGCCATACATACCCACGGAGCCGCCTTTGTCCCAGGAGATACATGTCCTTTTCCTGGTTCTCATCCTTTATATGCTCTGGGTGCTCCCTGGTGAATGACCTCTGCTCCCTCTGACTAACAGACCAGACACTGGCTTAGCTGCTGCTTTGCGCAACTGCAGCTTCCCTGCTGAAGGCAGCTTGCTGCAAGCTTGCTGCCACTTCTGCCAGGCTCCTGCAGCCCTAGAGCCCTGATGGGACATACTGCTTTCGATAAAGGTTTTCAGAGGATGGTTTGCACTCAGGCTCCTGCACTGCCTTAGGCAACCTGCTGCTGGAGGTGCAGTGCCTTTTCTTCATTAAGCCTGAACATCAGCAAGAACTGACCCTGCTATGGTGGGATGAAGCAGCAGGGTGGTATTTCTTCTCTCCCCCTCTCCACTAGCCTTCATCTCTCAGGCTAAAAATTCAGTTTGCTGCGTTTCCAGTGATCATCCATAGGACCGTCTGGACTATCTGGGGTTTAGGGATGCCACCACATAGACCCATCCCACAGCACTGGCAGAGCTTTCACCTTCCCTTCACAAGGTTTGTAGTGAAGATGAAGGTAGAGGGGAAAAAATATCATATTTTCCTTAGATAGTGAAGCTGGGGGAAGATTTGTAGGATCAAAAACTCTCAGAGAGTGATGGGGAGAGGGGTGGATGTAACCTCCGCCTTTTGGACAGGGAGTCTACCTATCGCTAACAGCCCAGCGCAGGAGGGTGTGCTGTACCTGGCTGTGGCCAGGAGGCGGCAGAGTTTGCCCGTGGAGGGGAGTTGACCAACCCACGATCCAACCAGGCTTTCGATCACAGATTCACGTAATAGAAGAATGGTTTGGGTTGGAAATGGCCGCAAAAATCATCCAGTTCCACCCCCCTGCCACGGGCAGGGACACCTTCCAGTAGATCAGGTTGCTCAAAGCCCAGTCCAGCCTGGCCTTGAACACTGCCAGGGGAGTGCATTTACTTACTCCTTGTTTGGAAGCTATTCTAAACTTTTGAACATCTTCACAGGCAGGTGGGATTTCCTGCTCAGGGTCCATAGAGGAGTGTGTGTCTGCAATGCGGGAGGTGGGATGGTGCCAGGTAGCTTTATGTTCAGAAAGGTGGGACTCACTAGCAGCCCTGGATGGCTCCTTGGGACC
>NW_009921833.1:8443-25658 GCF_000696875.1 Nestor notabilis
TCAGTGGCCCGCAGCCATCACTCATCTGCCAGAAGTCCCGGCTCTGCCCTGGGACAGAAGTCACTTTGAAAAATTTTACAGCGTGGATGAGCAACACAGGCTCCTCCTATGCATTGAACATCCTTTCTAAAAGCGGAGGCATTAACAAAATACTAGTGAAAATCTGTCTCTGCAGCAGGCGCAGGGAAGTCTCAGCTGCACCAGGGGCTGCCAAGATCGGCAGAGCAGGAGAAGGATGGGTGCTCTCAGGTGGCGCAAGAGTGACACACACACAGGTAGGAAGACAAACTGCTGTTTATTGCTGCTGTTACCTGGGGAAAGGGAAATCAACCACAGTCAAGGCAAACCCTCTGTGGTGCATTTCCCAACAGCCACGGCTGTGGCGACTCTCGCCCGCAGCAGCTCTACAGCACGCAGAGAGGATGGCAGCATCTGCGATGGGATGAGAGAGGAGGATCAGGGAGCAGGGCATGTCTCACCACACTGTGTGTATGTCTTCAGACCTCCCCACCCCACCCTGCACAAGTTTCCCAGCAACTTTGTGCTAAGGGCCTGTGTTACATGTCAGGCGTTGGCAGGAGAGACTCCACGAAGCCGCATGGCTGTGTGAGGCAGTGGCTCTATAAATCAGCACCAGCACACCCAGCTTACCAGAATATGCCCAGCTCCTTCCTCCGATTGATGTCTCTCTTAATTTGGCAGACGGAGCACATGAGGCACCACATACTGACACAGAAGTCAGAGCAAATGGACCCCTGTTAGGAAGAAATTGGTTAGGGGTGGAGGCTTCCTAAAAGCCACGTTTCAGCAAAGATGAGTTTAAACACACTCCAGGTTGTGTGCTCATTTTTTCCTGGCTGGCTGCAGTGTCCTGAGTAGCAGACATTAAAAACCAGGGCTGCTGAGCCCACACATAGCAGAAAGGAAGGAAGGAGCCCTTTCTGCAGGCTGCAGATAGCTACTTTTGTCTTACAAGTTTTAAAACTGGGAGGGAAAACTCACACAGAAAGAGATGTTTTGGGGTAAACTACTTTTGGGCCAGCATGGTTTGTCTGGGGATGGCACGAACCCCTGGTTGGGAAGAAACCATTTCATTTTTGTACTTTAAATGAATGTCCACCTTTCTTCTGCACCAGATTACAGGTGTTTATACGTGCAACTGACTTACTCTGTTCTTTGGTCTGCCCACAATTCTCCCAAATCTTTCCCATCTTTCAAAGATTGGAGATAGCAAGGGGAAGCATCAGCTGTGGTCAGCAGCAGCTGAAGGCAGGACTTGTGCCCCCAGTCAAGGGTGCTGGGAAAGAGCTGTGTCTGATTAATGATTAGCGGGTGTTGCTGGACACCATCCCACAGATCAATGCACCCAAGGGTGTCTCAACCTCTGTCCTGTGCTCCTGGCATCATGCAGGATAAAGAAGTGGGAGGAAAAAGGGTGAGTGGAGAGCACTGCTACCCCATGCTTGTCCCTCGTGCAGAGAGAGAGAAGGGTCTTAGGTACACCTCATCTTCCATCCCCACAGCATGGTGAGGGGCAGGTTAACCACTGACCGGGATGTTGTATCTGGTGCGGTAGAGGGTCCTCATGGCCACGCTGGTCCCACACAGGCAGCACTCGTTCATGTCCCCAGCCACTTGGCACCCGAGGCAGGGGAAGCAGAATAACCCGCAGCAGACTGGTAGGGAGAGAAACACAGCAGCAGGTGAAGCTCTGCCTGCCCACCCAGCACCACTGACATCGGGAGAGGAACTGAGAAGACCAGGCTGCACAACTGTAGCTGTCACACCACCGACCCGAGTGGCAGGGGCGACAAACGCATCCCAAGAGGGCATGGGACCAACCACAGCACTTCAGTGCTGATGGCTGAGAGATGGGACCACTCACACACGCCGCAGTCCGAGCAGCAGTCCATCAGCCCTGTCTGCCACATGTTTCTCGAGGCAGCGGGCACGGCCATGCCATACTGCGGCTGGATCCTCACAATGGATGGGACAGCCATTCCTAGTTGCTCTTCTGAAAGAGACGGGGTGGGGGGAATGGGACAGTTGGTAAAACAATTGCACTCAGTTTTGTCCCCCAACCAAGCTGGCCGCCATTGCCCATCAGCAGGCAGCCTTCTGTCAGCTCCCCTGCTGCCCCTGGGGGTGGTGAAGCGTAACCCTGTCTTAGCCGCATTTACATCTTCTCGAGGTTTTTGCATTTTCTGCCGTTTTATCCAGCCTTCAAAACAGCAACATCCATTCCCCAGAAAGGCTTCGCTTGCGCATAGATACATAGATTTCCCTAGTGCCAAGCAGGGCTGGGCAGTGAACCTAGGCTAAAGCCAGTGACTCAGGCATTTTGACCGTTGAACTTGGCATATTCTGCACAAGACTGTTGTGGAATGAATAGAAATCATGCAAGAAGCAGCCATGTTCTCTCACTTCCTCATAACGAAGCCAGGCTCCACACAGAAGAAATATTGTAGAAATGGAGTATCTCTGGTTTCTTGTGGTAGAGAGCCAGAAAGGCAGAAACTCAGTGCTATGTTCCAAGTCTGAACCCCAGTTCTTGCCTTCCTGTGGTTAAGGAAACAAGTAAACCCTGAAAACCAATAAGCCTGAGGTCTAAGGAAAAAATCAAACCAAAAAGCTCTGTGCTCCTGTTCTCCCAGCCGTGGAAAAGACAACACAAAACATTCACAGATAGCAATTACAAGCAAGTTTTGCCCTGAGGCCAAGTTCTTCTAGTTATGCACTAATAAAAGAAAGAGGAAGGAAAACCCCAGACCCCTGCCTGCTCACATTTGCTGAGACTTTCTTGGCAAAAGCAGAACCACTGCTGGGTGGTCTGGCTCCTCCCCACCAGCTCCTGAGCTCAGAAGCCAGAACAGAAACTGAAATTGAGTGAGTAGTGCTGGGAAAGGGGGTCTCCTTCCCTCTCCACCCTTTGGGGAAATGCACACTCCTCCAGAAATCCCACTCCTGGCTTCACCAGGCAGCACACACCAGCCTGTGAGCACGGTGTGGATGCAGGCAGAGACAGTGTATCGTGTGTGTGTCCAGAAGGAAACCGCCAGCAGGCATTGCCTCTGAGCGCTTCGCTCTGCCAACCCACAGTAGTGCCACCAACACATGGTAAATCTACTTTCTACACCTTGAGAAATGCACAGTACAATGTATCCTGAGTATTATTCACATCCTTCCTTCTCTCATAGTTGCAAACATTAATGAAGGATCACAACATTAAGCTGCTCTTGTCACCAGTAGCACATCTCACTGAAAAGGACAGCAAATACACAGGGAGAGGAGGCAGCAACATATAAAAGCGACTGACATCCAAGCTTCTGACAGGACAGCAGCCACATCCAGCACATACTCAGAGCCCACCAGGAAACACATACACCAAAGCAGCCTTGCTAAGAGGAATTTCATCTTAAGCGTCCATGTAGACAAGAAAAAATCCAATTTAAACAGAGAGCAAAGCACCAACAGATTCCTTTAATGCAGTTACACATTTCTAGAAGCAGGAAGAAGCACAGTAGAAATAATCTCTCTGTAATCCATCTTTTGTGCCTAGCTTTCTTTAATCCAACCTCCTTTCCCAAGCAGGATTTGCCATATAGTTGGCTTTAAATAATGTGCTGGGCAGAAGAAAAAAAAAATAAAAAAAAAAGAATAGAAAAAACCCCAAACCACAACAACCAAAACCACAAAACCTTTTTGCACCATCATCCCACTCTTCCCAGGCTATCAGGTTTTTACTATTCCCATGCTTTAAGAGAACCAACCTTCTCGTGAGCAGCCTCTGCCAGTGCCTTCTTCCTTGCTGTCCGGGCCCTGCACAGAGAGCCTCTGGGGAAGACGAAACTAAAGTTTCTCTTTCTTGGAGGCTCTTATTGGCAGCCAGCAGTGAGCAAGTGTAGTGATGGGAGGTAACAAGAAGGGGAGGTCAGGAGCTGTGCCCTTTCAGTATGGTTATAGACATTGCACAATTTTATTTCCCCCTCCCCCCCCAAATCAAATCACACACTGCTATCTGTCTTTTAAAAAAGACAAATATGTTCTTACTCCCTTAACTCTGTGTACATGAGGTTATTGTCTGGGGGACAACATCTCTAATGATGTGTGTTCATTGAGATAGACATTTTCCCATCAATTTTCCCTAAAGGAAAAGCATACTTCCAGGATTCCAGACTAAACTAAATGAAGAGCACTTCAGGGTCCTTCACTCTCAGCTTTTCCCTTTCCTTGAGGAAAAGGTTTCAGATGAAGGGGTTGTGCAGATCTGCTTGCTTTCATAACCAGGCTTGGGCAACAGCGGGTGGGCAGCGTTGAGGTGAAAGGGACAGAGGTGCCCAGAACAGCCCCTGCCGCAGCTGGTGGATGCAGGGGGCAAACCAGGATGCTCTCAGCCAAAGCCAGCAACAACTGGTTTTGTTCAGTAACAGCTAGACCCATCTGCCTCACAGGGTGGCTCCCTGCGGGTCGGCACCCTATGCCATGGCACTGTGATGTGGGGGGAACCCCAGCCCTGACTATCCTCCTCCACTCCCATTTAGCCCAGATAAGGAGGCAGCTGGTGGATGCAGGGGGCAAACCAGGATGCTCTCAGCCAAAGCCAGCAACAACTGGTTTTGTTCAGTAACAGCTAGACCCATCTGCCTCACAGGGTGGCTCCCTGCGGGTCGGCACCCTATGCCATGGCACTGTGATGTGGGGGGAACCCCAGCCCTGACTATCCTCCTCCACTCCCATTTAGCCCAGATAAGGAGGCAGCAGGCTGTGATGGTACCGTTGCTTCTAATCCTCTACTCCATCTGCAGCAGGTGTGCTCCCTGCTCCTTCTTAGGGATACATTTGGGTTTTCATTTCTGGATTAATCAACATACCTCACATGGAAGCTTTCTGTAAAAATCAGGCTGGTTCCCTAAGTGCTTGTCACAAGCCTCATAGCCCAGCTATTGTAAAATACTTCCATGTATTCTAAGACATTTCCACATTTTGTAGACAAGCTGTGACACCAGGACAGCGATTGTTGTTTCCCAGCATGATGGACAGAGCTGCTGGTTGTCCGGGAGCAACACAAGTTCAAAGCCTCCCACGTGGAAGTGCTGATGGCATGTCCCTTCCTGCTTGTCAGAAGGAGAAGTTGGGGTTAAACTGCAATTTACCAGCTTTGTCAACAGGCTGGGATTTATGGTGCGTTAAGTGGAGCCTTTTACCAATAGTACTGCTGAGATAACAGCAAGCCATGCCCTGAATGCTCCCCTTGGCTTCCAACAGCTCCAAAGTTCAACTGCAGCTATCCCTGCTTTATGTCGGGGCTGCCTGGCTAACCCCTGGCTCCATTGTACATGCTTTTCTTTTTCTTTTTTTCTCTTTTTTCTTTTAATTAAAAAAAATCCCCAAAAAACAACAAACTAAAAAAAAAAAACCAACCCCACAGACCAAACAAACCAAACATCGCAAGGGGCTGCGGGAATTGAGGTTTGCAAAAAGTTGTGGTTCAGCTAATGTTTTCTAGAAGAGGAGATACCTGATGTCCCACCAGCTGGCTAGACTAGGCTGGGAGTCTGCTGGGGAAGAGGGAGGTAGGAAGCTGAAATGCACAGGTCAGTATGGAAGATAACACATTAAAAGGCAACACTGTAGGGATTTTAACAGTCTATTAAAACTCTATTCAGAGCTGGGGTGACACTGAGCAACCAGACCCCGCAAATGCTTTTCTTCCACAGAAAAGCAGCCAACTTCCACCTGCAATTCCGTAACTGCCCTTTGTCACCCTGAGAAAACACCACCATAAACACCTACATCAGCTTGTTCCCTTCACCTGCCATTTAAGTCGGTCAGAATCCCCCTGTAAATATCTCGCCAGTGAAATCAAAACACGAGCTCCTGGAACTCAGCAAGAGCATCACCATCGCCCAGCACTGGCCCAAGTGTGCCCATCATCTCCCACTGCAGCCACCACAGGGCTTGACCATCTGCTTACAGCTGGTGGATGTGGTCCCCTTCACGTGTGGCTTCTCCTGGTCCATGAGGCAGTACTGTGGGAAGACAGGCACTCAGCTGCAAAGCACTCCTCCCTTAGCCACAGAAGACCAAAAGCAAAACTCCTCAATAGCCAGGAAGAAAGGAAACATGATAACAAATCCAAACCTGTAATACCTTTTTCCACACGGTAAGAATAAAAGATTATTTCTGAGCAGGCAATGGAAAAATTCAGCTGAAATTAGTATTTGCCAATTTAACATGTATTACAATAAATGCAATTTTGATAAAGACTCAGGAGTCTAAAAAAAACCCTTACTGAACACATTTTTGTTTTCTCTGCAGAGAACGAAGTATGAATTATGTGGTTTACCATTGTATTTTAGAGGGACATGGCAAGTGGAAACTAGTTTATTCTATTTTATGCTGGCACAAACCACACGCAGGCGTTCCCACCTGTTCTCTGTACCATTTGAAACCACTCCATCACACAACTTCAAACACTACCGCAAATGGGTGAAGCCACCTTCCCCAATACACTGCCTTTGTACTATTATACAAACCCTGGGGTCTCAAGTGGCAAGAAGCAGGTTGTTCATTTAAAGGGTCCACTGTAAGCCCACTGGTGTGCAGGTCAGGGGGAGCTGCTTGGTATGAGGATGCCCAGGGGCCTCTCTCCAAAGCCGTGCTCCCACCAGCTCTTCCAAAAGGCAGAGTAACAACCTCAGGGTTTCATTTCAGACATGGAGAAGGGCTTCTGTGTCTAAAACTGGTTTATCCCAGATGTCTCTTCTGGTTTGATGAAGAAACCCTCTCACCCAGACCATGCTTCCTTCCCACAATTTGGAATGACTCAGGTGAAAGGGAAGTCCCTGCAACCATAAAAGCTGAAGGAGAAAGGAGCTGAGCAAGTGCCAGAGGAAATATTTCACAGCCCTTAGAAATATAGCTAAGGGTCAGGTTCACATCTCATCGAAACCTAAGCAACTACAGTAGGTATGAGGAGAGAGCTGAACCCTGCCTGTGCCTGAGTGTCCATCATCCCTCCCATGTCAGGGGCACTATACACAGTGGAGTGGGTCTGCTTGGCTGGCTCATCAGATGGAACATGGTGCTGGGGTTATGGCTGGAAGACACCCAAATTAGAGGTCCAGCATACAGCAGGGAGCTCATGGCTGGGGCCTGCTTTGCAGTAGCTCATGCCGCAGCACATAGGACCCAAAGGAAAGTAATGAGAATAGTGGTTTCACATCCATCTGTGGTCACATGCTGGCATTGTACAAAGATTTGTCACAAGAGGTTTCACACAGCGTGGTTGAGATCCTTCCCGCACTCATCTTCTGTTACTTCTCAACATCCTGTCAGAAGTGCTGCTCTTCCTCCACTCAGATTTACAGGAAAATGCACCCTGAGAATCAGACTTCATCTCAGGAGCTCATGAGTTAAAAAACAGCTAAGGTAAAAACCAAACATCAAATCAACCCTCTTGTATCTGACTAGGCCAATTCATTAGTTTTCTAAATTAATTCGCTAACTCACAAATTCATTTGACTCACACCCATGTACAAGCAGAAGAGCTACCAGAGGGTGTGAGTGCGGCCCTCCTGTCCCCATCCTCATCCCCAGCTGGTGGCTGGAAGCAGGAGAACCCCAGAAGTCAGGCTGTCAGTTCCAGAGGCTTTTTTGGGTAAGCTGACCTGTGTCTACCTTCCAGCTTGGACATGTGCTCTGTGCCAATTCTATGGCTTCCTGAGAGTTTTATCCCAAGCTGCCTGCTGCTGCCATCATGCTGCAGGGAACGATGGACCTTCCCTTCTCCTGTCCCTTGTGTCCAGCATATGTGATGCCCTTGCTTTAACCCAACGGTGCTGCTCCCAGTGTACGTGAGGAGTGCATTAGACCAAAATCCTGAGCTGAGTGAGCAGCCACACATCATGCACTACAGAGTTAATCCAACATTAACCATGGTATTGGCAGAATGAGACCTAACACACTCTGTAACAGAATTTGACATGGAACAAGTACTTTTTAAACGTATTGATGTTACTCAGTAGAATAAGTTGTACTGTTGGTTAAAAAGGGCCTTTACTACTCAATGACAAAAATGTTTTTTAAGACAGGTGGGAGAAGGCAATCTGAGAGAGCTGGACAAGGAGGGATGATGTGCAAGCAGAGGAAGCTGTGCAGCTCCTTGTTTCTCCCCTCATCATGTGTGCTCATGATGCCTCTCGTGTACGATGGGATTTCTTCTGTGTGACTTACACAGCATGCAACATGCTCACCCTGATAGCATCTCATGGTAGTTCCCTAATGTGTTTAACCTCCAGTTTTCGGAAGTACTTTCTGAGTTACCTTGGTGTAAATAATTCAGTACTGAGCAGCTACACTCTTGAAGTCAACTTTTTGGTCCCCCCCCCATGCATTGCCACTAATTTCTTGAGCAAGACCTGAAGACAGCAGATAAAACAGTCACCGCCTTTGCACCCCCTCTGTAGCAGATAGCTTCCCTGCATGGATGTCCCAAGATCTCAGAGGACCCCTGACAGCACAGCACCTCATGACTGGGCTAAGAGACACAGGAAGGACTGAGAGGACTCTCTCTGCAGCATATTAAAATGGGTGACTGGTCCCTGGGTTGTGCTAGCTGTGGAGACCATCCCCGCCAGGTAAAGACCCAACAAGGGATGAACCAGCCAGTGTCAGAGCCCTGCTTGGGGTTAAGCAACTGGGTCTTTATCACCTGTCACCTGGGAGAGGAAATATGCACTGCAACAACACCAGACCTTCAGCCTGTCCTTTATCCTGCCAAGTGGGACCGTAAATGTTGGCAAAGAAAACTCTAAGAGTTGCATTGGAATCTTAGAAAGCAGGCATTCCTTATTGCAGTGCTGGAGACATGGGGATCCTTCTGCCTGGTGTTCTCAAAAATGGGCGTTATATGACAGTGATACATGCATATTCATTACATTTCCTGGAGAAGTCCTATATATATTTAAAGCATTTCCTGGAACTCATGAATAACGTTCCTCTTTTACTAGTGTTTTGCCAAAATTTGTTTAAACACGGCCTAAGCCAACACCCTTTGTTCTATCTTGCTTACACGGACACCTATTCTCCTCCTAGTTAAACATGTCCTGTTATCTAAATTGCTCATCACAGAATGTATAGAAGACCACTCAGTTCATTGCCTGCCAGGCTTAGCCTAGTCCAGAAAGATTAATCCTTTATGGTCCAAGCAAGTTGAATATCGCAAGAGCAACCTCAGCCCTATTAGCCTCATGGACAACCTGTGCTTACACAGCCTTGGCTTTCTGCCTTGGGTCTTTCCCCCAAGCAGGAAGGAGACAGGAGATCTCTCAGCCCCTCTGTCTGTCAGATACTGTCAGCATGACACCTTTTACAGTGACTTGCCACATCTTTCATTTGTTGCATTACTGCATCTACTGTCTGGTGTCATGCATGGGGGAAGTTGGGGGATGGAAAAAAAGTGTCATGCCAACACTAAGAAAATAAATTCTTTAAAGTCCCTTCTAACCAATGCTTAAAGCACAACAGTAATGCAGGTATTGCCAAAATTCACGTTACAGTGTACACAAAGTCTTTGCTTTCCTTTATTTTTCTCTCCAGTGCTTTTATTTCCATTTATATATTTCCTGGAAGAGTGGTTAATAGCATGACAGCATCTGGGGCGATACTGATGAAGCCAGAAAATGTGTTTGACAAATATTTGGCCATGCTGCAGCATGACATCCAACACAAAATGCACACAGGTCTTTCAATTAAGCAGCCACTTCACAGTGTTGAAGCCTCTCCTCAGAACAGTTCTCTCGTGCTATGCATGTGCTGTTGCCTGTAGGGTTAACTTTGAGGCAACATTACTTCACTTCAATATACTTCTCATTCAGAGCTGAACAATACTTTGATGCCAGTCCAAAAAAACCCAAGGTATTGTGGAACGGGCATGCAGTTGTCTTCTCCCCCCTGCTCTGACAGCTCATTACAGGCTTGGTTCTGTTATGCAGTTAAAGCAACATATTTCGTATTAGATATTTCTCCTTGTTACTCTGCCTGTCATAGCCAAGCAACTCTGCAATTTTGGTGAATTGTGTTCTGCTCATGTAAAAGTTCAGGGGTGGGTTTGGGCAGTTTGGTTTGGTTGTTTTTTCGTTGGGGCAGGGATTTTCTGCTCAGTCTTCCAGAACCTAAAGCTGTTTTTATAGAAGTTTTGAACTGGCATTTGAAGGCTGTTTCTGGTTGGTAGTTTTGTTTTGTTTTCAATTGTATTAGACCTCTTCCTGCTTAGCTCAGACAAAACCACAATGTCACAGCTACCACAATGTGTACAGCTGTGTGTACCCCCTGACTGGGGGCAGAAGGGTGGTGTTTTTTAAACACCACAATTCAGAAGAAGTGCCAACAAGATTTTTTGCCATTTCCTTTGTAATTCTGGTACTACATCTAGCACCTACTATGTCAAAATTTGCCTGGCCTTTTGCTTCCATCACAAACTACAGGGAGGCAGTGCAGGAAACTCATCTCTTCAGTATGCCAGGAGCTAGCATCTTCGTACTAATAGCCTTCAGCTAGTATCAAAACTTCACATTATCCATGGCTGGTTAACATCCACATTTTTCTTGTCAGCTTTGTTTTGAAGTGGTTTGGAACAGTTCTTCTCTCTGTGGTGTTTGCACTGTCGTGCGTTTAGAAATAAGAATGGCCCTTTCCCTGTTTTCACCAAAAGGAAAAAACAAAGAAGCATCAACAAAATACATTCTCCCACTTCTGAGGGACTGGTTTGCCACACCAGTCCTTCATCATATCAGGCTGTGCTTTCAGCGTCTTCCTTGAATACTGGCTAACTGCAATGCCATGCTGCTACAGGTGAAGGGTTACCTTAATTTTCGGCCATGTTTTTAGTGACTTCAGACTGCAGGATGTTCCGATCTTCCCACATGCTGACACACCTTTCTGACTTTGAATCAAGCCCTCTTTTTCCCACATCATGATACCAGTGACCTACAGACCTGGTGAACCCCACTGGCTGGAGTGCCTTCCAGCCACACTGGGTGTGCCATATCCCCAGTCCATGCTGTTTGCATAACACAGCTCCTGAGCTAGGTGCCTGCAGAACATACTTTCCTGAAATTAGAGGGATGGAAAAATCTGACCCCCTTGCATTAATGATAACATAGTTATCAAGAATCAATCATAGAATCACAGAACAGTTTGGGCTGGGAAGGACGTTAAAGCTCATCTAGTTTCAAACCCCTGACACGGGCAGGGACACCTTCCACTAGACCATGTTGCCCTGCCCTGGCCTTGAACACTGCCAGGGCTGGAGCATTCACAGCCTCCCTGGCCAACCTGTTCCACTACCTCACCACCCTCACAGGGATGAATTTTTTCCTGGAAGCAGAACAGCAAAATCCAGGCATGTTTCACCTTGGATGACTCTATAGGAAGCCACTCCCCCTGAGTGAGTGTGAAAGCGCCCATGTGCTGAGTCAAAGGGCTGCTGATGCCTTGGCAGCCCCTGCCTGTATCCCCACAGGAGCTAGCATCCCTACTGTGTACTCCTGGACAAAGACCTGGTGCTGCTCTGATACACCTTTCTACAAAGTACAACAGGAGCACACAAAGGGAAGTATCTGTGTTGGTTACAGAGTCTTCTGTTTCATTGTGCAACCGACAACGCTTTTGCCTTTGCAAGGCACATTTGACCTTCCTGCTGCCTCCAAAAGCATTTGTTATCTCAAGATCCTGTGGAGGAACATTCGGAAAAGAAAGGGGAGGAGAAACTTCCAGAGGACAATGTTTATGTGTATTCGAGATTTATTTACAGACTGTATCTAAATACAGCAGAGAGTGTCTTTGTGAAGTTTCGGATCAGAATAGCTTGGGAATGGAAGGAGAAGATACACACATATTCCTGCCAGCAAATACAAACAGGGTTTTATCCAGGAAGTAGTTCAGCCTTTGTCTATTTTGCACTTACAAAGTTATTTCATTTTTCTATGTATAAATCATAAATGCTTACACAAATGACACTTTCACTATTATAGCCTAGAATCTAAACTGTTCTCCATTTGTCAGCCAATGAACCTAAAATACAGCTATGGCTTATCTTTGTAATATGCCTTTTGAGGTGAATTTGGAAAACCCCACAGAAAACATGCAATGATTTTCAAGTGTAGGACACGAGGACAGTTTTTATAACTTGAATTTTTACTCTATTTAGCTACACCTCGTACTCCCTCTCATTACAAGACAAACACTTGTGGCACATAGTCATTGGACAAAGGACACCAGCAGGTTCAAAACCACTCCCAAATTCTCAAATCTAAGCTACTTAAATATACTTCAATATATTAAAAACAGATTAATAACTTTTTCCACAACCTCTAAGGTAATGTTGCAAGTATTATGAAACTGACCCATGCTAATTACATCACAACACTTTTATTACTAGTAAATGTCTTATAACCAAAGTTCAACACAAAGTTGGATGCATCCAGTTCTCCCTCTACAAAATGCAACTCATAATTGTTCAGAAACTTATTATTCTTAATTTTTGAATTGCTTTTCTTCAGCATACTTCCTCCATCCCAAAATCATAAACCCTATTTAAGAATTTCTGTGTAAGGACCAAGGAGGCCCTAAAAGCAGTTATGCTTCCTAACGTTTTCACATATGTGTCTTATATGCAGTCAGGCTGAAAAATCTACTCTTTCTAATTTGCTCAAAACATATTTATCATCACTGGTTTAAATAGGAGAAGAAAAAAAAAACACCAACCCAACTTTACAAGGTGTACATTCAAAAAGAAGTGTTCAGAACACACAGAATTCTGTTCCAGTCCCCAAAAAATGTTCTGTGACCAAAGCAATTCACTCATTCTATGCTTTCTCATTGCCATGCAACAGGAACTCATCTATTCACCATGACTGATAATGCAAAACTACAGTTAGCAAATCCTGAATGCCTGGCTCTGAACTGCAGTGTCCAGCAGACATATTGGTTTAAATAACCTGAAAACGTAATACCCATCTTCAGAGCTGGAGCAGTACACAGCCTTAGTTTTGGTGCCGCTGGACATGCGGTTGTGCCGCACCACACAAGGAGCAGAGCAGACATCAGGAAAGCTTGTTGGAATACCATGACAGCTTTGGCAACTGAACACTCTGCATCACCAAACGACAGCCCCACATACAGACATACACAACTCCACCTTGCATTGCTTGCCAGTGCCTATCAGTTTATAAGCTGAGATAACAGAGATAAACTGAGATAAACTCCATTGTGTCATTTTCCCAGAACAGGCTTGTCTGTTGCTCCTTCCACAGAAATTAATTCCCAAATATGCCATAAAAGCTCTTTAACACTCTGAGTCAAAGAAAAGGTTAACTACAGTGCAAATCACGTAACTGGGCAAAGGATAAACCAGCTGAAAACCACGAATGGTTTGAGGCAATGTATTTGTTAGCCTGCAGTTGCTAATTTTATTGTTATAGGCATTCCTACACCTGGGTCGGCACAACCCCAGGCACAGCTACAGGCTGGGTAGAGAAGAGATTCAAAGTAGCCCTGCGGAGAAGGACTTGGGGTGGTGATCGATGAGAAACTCGACATGAGCAGGCTTCAGTGTGCGCTTGCAGCCCAGAAACCAACCGTATCCTGGGCTGTATCAAAAGAAGCGTGACCAGCAGGTCAAAGGCGGTGATCCTGCCCCTCTACTCTGCTCTTCTGAGACCTCACTTGGAGTATTGTGTCCAGTTCTGGTGTCCTCAACATAAAAAGGACATGGAGCTGCTGAAGCAAGTCCAGAGGAGGGCCAAGAGGATGATAAGAGGACTGGAGCACCTCCTGTATGAAGACAGGCTGAGAAAGTTGGGGCTGTTCAGCCTGGAGAAGAGAAGGCTGCGTGGAGACCTCATAGCAGCCTTCCAGTATCTGAAGGGGGCCTACAAGGATGCTGGGGAGGGACTCTTCGTTAGGGACTCTAGTGGCAGGACAAGGGGTAATGGCTTTAAACTTAAACAGGGGAAGTTTAGGTTAGATCTAAGGAAGAAGTTCTTCACAGTGAGGGTGGTGAGGCACTGGAATAGGTTGCCCAAGGAAGTTGTGAATGCTCCAGCCCTGGAGGTGTTCAAGGCCAGGCTGGACAGAGCCTTGGGTGTCATAGTTTAGTGTGTGGTGTCCCTGCTCATGGCAGGGGGGTTGGAACTAGATGATCTTAAGGTCCTTTTCAACTCAAACTATTCTATGATTCTGTGATTCTCCTAGAAACAAGTTCTTCCTGTAAGACTACAAATAAAACCAGGAGGCATAAGTCAAAATGAGTGCAACTAAAAAAAGAAAAAAATGAAAAAATGAGGATCGCTGCATGAGGAACTTGTAGCTCAGGGTCAGCCACTAATCACGCACACTTGGCAACAGCTCTGGGCTGCTCTGTTTTCAAGTCAGCAATCCGTGTTCAAATCATCCTTGATAAATGAGCTCAGCTCATTTTGTGCAGGCAACTTTGCAGAAGCCTGTTCTTTGCACATGAAAAGGAATCACTGCCAGTAATCACAGCAAGAGCAAAAGGCAATTTTAAATACTTCTCTGTTGACTTCTTATTGTGGACCTCACACACAGAGAGTCCTGAGTGCTCCTAGACGTCTTGGGATAAAAACTTTTATTGCAGTTCTTTCATGCAAAAAGCTCCAACTCAAAATTTATCACAACTCATGTAATAAAAATCAGAACACCAAATATGTACAGACAGACTTTATTTACATCCTGAAACCACTCTGCATTTTCCCACGTGCTGTCACTAAGAGGCATTTGTTTCATGTAAAATCCTGGGCTCGCAGTCTTGAGAGCTTGACAGAAGTTTGCCTGTACTGCACAGGACAAGTGAAGCAACTTCACCTATTGAAGCGTCTATGGAGGTTGAAGTCATTTAAGGATGATTAAAACTTACATTGTAGGATAACCACATTTGCATGATTTTAGAAACAAGAATGTTTTCACTAGCTTTTATAAATAAACAGTATAAAGTAGCTACAGTTATGTTAAAAGTGTGTTCCTTCTTACAGTACTTACATTTCAGCTGAACTATTTATAGTAATTTCAACTACCTGTTTTCTAAAGGCTCTTTTGCATTTTTTAAGTCTTTTTGTTTCCACAGATTTCCAAGCACAATCCCTATGAAGAGCAGAACTCCAACAGTACGATTTGAAGCAAATTTCTTCCAACAGTCTTCAGGTTTATCTATGTCCAAAGTGTAAATCTGCAAAAGCACAGTATAACATTCCAGCATTATTCTACAGACTTATAAATGTTTGACACATCACAAGATACAAAAAGGCCTGTAACTTCAAAAAGTGAATCTCAAATTCTAAAGTCTACCTTTAGCTCCACAAGAAACAGGAATATTCTCTGCTTACAAAGGATTTTTGCATAACTGGCATCTATGTTTACCCGACAAATTGATTCAACATACAACAGGAAAGTCAAGGATCGCATATGGACGTGATTCCCAGACCCTCTCAATGAAGGACTGTGTAACAGCCTGGTGTGTCTGGTTTGATACTTAAAAATGTAAAAATATCTGGACGTGTTGTAGTTTAAGCCCAGCCAGCAACTAAGTACCATGCAGCCACTCATTCACTCTCTCCCGGCCCCCGCAGTGGGATGGGAAGGAGAACTGGAAAAAAGGTAAAACCCATGGGTTAAGAACATTTCAATAAGTGAAATAGAGTAAAATATTAACACCACCACCAACAACAATAATAAAAAGAAATAGAGAGGAATAAAACAAACAAAAAAGCCTAAGTGATGCACATTACAACTGCTCAAGACCCAGCCCATCCCTAGGCAGCGATTGGTCCCTCCTTGCCAACTCCCCACAGTTTATACACTGAACATGATGTTCAGCTGTCCTGGCTGTGCTCCCTCTCAGCTTCTTGTGCCCCTCCTCACTGACAGAGCACGGGAAACTGAAAAGTCCTTGACTTAGTATAAACACTACTCAGCAAAAACTCAGTAACTGATGTGTTACCAACATTATTCTCAGGCTGAATCCAAAACACAGCACAGAAAACTGCCTCTATCCCAGCTGAAACTGGGACAGCATGAAAATAAGTCTTTCTGAGATTTTCCTCAGTAGGTAGCCAACTAATTCTTCAATGGGAACTTTAAATAAAAATAAGTCCCCCAAAACCTGCCTGCAGCTTTAAATCTCTGCTGCCAGGTGTTGCTCTGTGTTCCAGTAAAGACAAGGCACTAGAGAGCCAGCAGTGACCCAGGCTAACTGGAATGCACAGGAAGGTGCCCAGCCCTGCCTATTCACACAGGGCTGGTTCAGTCCAGTTGCTATGTCCATTCAGCTCTCTTGCAAAAAAAGAACCAGAACACCTGCAACAACAGCTAGAAGCAAGGCTTGCCCAGCTTGATAGCTGTGTGCTGTAAGACATGGCTAAAGGTGAAAAACCAAACCACACAATGCAGGTAGAGCAAAGTGACTGAAAAGTATTCCTGGAAACAAAACTTGGTGAAAAAGTCTTGAGAAGGACGACAAGAGGAAGTGTTAAGCAAAATAAATGAAAGGGTTAAAAGAAACCCCCCCAAAAACCTCTAAACTTTCAATTCAGCCTCTGAAGAAGTAAAATCAGAACATATTGGACTCAAAGAAGTGAAACCTTCCTTGGAAAACCTGCTCCTCTGCCATCTTTGATTGTACAGAGGCAACAGGTCTGGGTCTGATCAAGTAATCTGAAATGGTGTCCACAAAATTCTAAGACATGATGTTGTCCACACGCTCGAGAACCTGTCAGCCCCTCAAGCACAGGGAACTGAAAACACTGAACTGATAAATGAAACCCAACAGCAGCCAAGCCACAAGGTAAACCTTCAGAAATGCAAAGTAAATAAAAGATATTATTTTTCTACCAGTGAACTTCTTGGGTGGGATAGAAATTTGTCATCTTCATGACCCAAACTCCTCTGTCTCAAGCACAAATTCAGTGAATTAAGAAAAACTTACCCCTCATACAGCTTACTCAGCTCTCTAAACTCAGTTAAGAACACACTCAGAAATCTTGAACATTAAGATAAGCATGAGAACGTTCAGGCAGAACTGAAAATAATCATTCTAAAAGGAAGCTACTCTGTGGTACACATAACCATGTGCTCTTGGCAATCCACACAATTGTTGTGCACTTTCATAGAATCACAGAACAGTTAGGGTTGAAAAGGA